>NC_134402.1:262808017-263065890 GCF_038048845.1 Mixophyes fleayi
GATCACCAAAGCAGGAGGAGGCAGACCATTATGTCTTGCCAACGCCCGCACACATACCATTATGCTGATGTAATGACATGTGAAACTCACAGTGTGATTACTATTAGCGCTAGGACTTTCACACGTCAGTATGTTGGTGCACTGAAGTAGCATATAGGTGTGGAGGGAGGTTCATGAACATGGATAGAAATACATGAAACTAAAAGTTCTGAAAAGGTTGACTCATGCATGACCTACACCCAATAGAAAAGGTTTATTGATACCTGTAACAAATAGTTAACGCCAGGAAACTCTGAAACGTTATGAAGTTGAAACATACTGCAAACAAAACTGATATATCATGATGTCAGAAATGAGCACCTTTACATCTAAATGAAATGCAATCAGTTGGTGAATATAATAGAGTATTTTTTTTTTAATATGGGTAATACAATGGATGACTTAATGAATCAAATAAAATAAACATATAACTTTTGGTATTTGTTCACTGGAACTCCAGTTATTTGTCATATTGGAGAAAACATGAAAAATATTCAGAAAATACAAAAGTGGCAAATGTTTAATGTGCAATTTAAACAACAACTTCCAGCTTCTATAGCCTACAATAAACTAACATCTGCCACTGTGAAATTCAATTTCATTGTCAGAATTCTCCACTTTGTGTGCTTATAGTGGCCTCTAGTGAAAAACAAATATATAGCAAGTCTATATTATCTTAAAAATGCATATCATACAAAAACTCAGCCTTTATAATGTAACAAAAAAATATTTTACTACAGCAAAAAATAAAATGAACAAATAGGGTTTCCAGTAAACAATAATAAAAATTGTGTCAGCAATTATCAAACATTGTTCTTAAAAACGTTATATATGACAATATGCGCAATATGTGGAGGTATGAGAAGGCTACAATTCAGCTTTGTCATGTCGAGGAACAATTTTACCTGGCTTTGCAGCCCAGTCCCACTGTGTAGAACTACAATATAAATTATTGAATACTTTTGAAATTGTAGAATCTTACAGTACCACAGACCAGCTGAAAATACTGTGCTGTACATGAAAATCTCCAAAATGGACATAGCCTTATGCACACCTCAAAAGTTGGTTGGTGTGCTTATTATTTCCTTACTTTCCTGAACACGTTTGGGTCATTCCATGACAAATCATTACAGCCTCCAACCCGACCATCTCAGATTTTTTCAGCTTTCTTTTTGCATTAGTTTTCTTCTTTTATTATTTTCCTTTTGATAGGTGATGCTCCCATACTGCTTAAACTTTCATTTAATGACTGCAAAGCTGATTCAGTCCTGCATGTTGCCACTTCTGTGTCACTTTCCTCATCAATTGATGTGCTTAGTGCTTCCTCAGCAGTTAAAGAATCCCTAATAATTTGTTTCCTACAGTTATCACAAATCATTTAATCACCATTGACATGTGGCAGTATTTCAATCATCCATGGTAGCACCTTCCTTAATTGTTTTCTACTGCTGCTGTGTCCTTTAATATCAAATGGGTTGCAGCACTGAGTCTTAATGTACTTCTTATCCATTTGTCACGCTCTTGTACAAACTACCACTATTCACTGATAAACTGTCTTAGGCCCTTGTATCACTAGTTCTCAATGCAGAAGCTGCAGCCAGACTAAGAAAAGACACTACAAGACAAGTCTGAACTTGTTAGTTGCATGATTAGTGCAGGAAGGGTTCAACTGTCGTACTTAATATTTTTTTTTATTACTCCTGTTCCCAAAGGCTTCCCAAAATGAAACTTATACCAAAGACAGATTGCATTTAACTGCATAACATACTTTATGTCCCCAATAAACTTTTTTTATTTTTATTTTTATATTCAAGGTCAAAGGTCAGATCATGTGACCTTTAAATGTAGAAGTCAATATTTAAATATAAAACTATTTTTTATGAAAACTAAGGACCCTTAGCTTCAAAACAAGACCAACATGAAAGTTCGTACCACAATTAGAAGCAAAGTTAAGATTTGTTTTAGTCGACCTGGCAAGCATAAAGTTTACATTTTTGACTTGTTTGCAACCCTTTTGCATTAACACTGTGCATTACTGAGGGCTAAAATTTTACATATGAAAGTAACTTTATGTCCGCTACCATCCTAATAAATTTCACGAAAATCTTAGATGGTTTGGTTGAAAAGTTACTATTTTTGTGATGATTTGGCATGGAATGACCCCTTTAAAGGCGGACAAGATGTCAGCACAGGATACAGCAAGGTACCACACAGCCCAGCCCTCCTCATAGACATGTTTGGTGGCAAGTCCTTACAATGGCTCCCACAGCGACACGCATACAGGGGCAACAGCACCAGCTGCATAGTTTTTTGGAGTTACACAAATAAGCCCCCAATTTCAATTCAATCCACAGCACAATAGATTGAGAATTACTGCCATTTATTAATATGGAAATAGCACTGGTGACCCCATCGAATTACAGTGTAGGACAATGAGTATGCTGCTGTAATAATCATGGGTGTAATTACCATATAGGTAAAGGAGGCATATGCCTGGGATAGCATGAATCAGGAGGCAGCTTAGAAGGGTTTCATGATGATCCATATATATTTGTTTCTTTGCTATGTGTTGTTTGCAAACAACCTATTTTTCCCTGGAAAAATAATGAAGGGGAGGAAGGGAGTTGTCAGATAAAGATCCATGAGTATGTGGCAATGCCATCTCTGAACGCTGCACTGGTAATAACGCTGTCTTTGTGTGTGTGTTTGAGTAAAGACATTGTAGCACCAAGGTCTAGTATTTAGACTTTTAGGCTTGGGACATAGAGACTAGAGCTCATTTACCTAAATTGCATTTAGGTGCAACATTTATACTAAAACATCGTAACCAATCAGACGCTTTATTTCATTATTTAACCTGCACTAGACATATAAAAGTTAATTGCTGCAGCTTAGTGCTAATTTTGAAACCTAAATACACTGTTAGTAAATGAGCCCAATTGTGTCTGTGACTCAGCTTTGAAACCAATGGTTCAGTCTTTATTTAATAAAGTTAAGTTACTTTACTGTTGTCTACTAAATTTTATAAATAAATATGATAATCAAATTAAGCACTTGTAAAACATGATATTACAGTATTACATTTGGAAGAATATCTGCTTTGTTAGTTGGTAATGAAAAACTCAGTATAGAGAAAAGATTAAAGTGACCTATGTTTTGGGTCCTGACACACTGGTGAAGGACCACTGGTCTAGTGACTGGAGTTCTACAGAGGGCAGAGAAGTCATTAATATAAGAATGGAGCATAGAACTGGAAAAGTTGAATGTGATGACATAATAACCCTGGTCTCCACTGAGAGAGACCAAATTGGCCCAATATTAATTAAAACAATATAAACATATTAGTTTGTATAGACCAAGTAGTCACATTCTGCCTTGAATCTTAGAATTTATTCAACCAGATTCATTCTGGAGCACTGAAGAGTTGAGTTTTTCTGAATGCTGCCTGCTCCATTCATTTGCGCTTTCCGCAAGCCAAAGCACTGAAAACCAAGGCGACCTCCAATGACCTCCGGAAAGGGACAAAAACGCGATTAACAAATGTGAAGTTTACAGATGAAAAGGATTGAAAACTCGCCTTCACACACCAATTTACACCTTTGGAACTTTCTCATTGCCAATCAACCACTCAATGGACGAGAAGTGCAATTTGCAACAAAGAGAGACTGCAGCTGTCATAGGGATCCAGACAAATGGTAGCTTCAACAGTTATTGCAGAGAGACCAGAATGCAGCTAGCACGAAAAGCCAGCGACAAAGGCCCAAGGACACTATAAAACAAATGGTTACGAGAACTCCAAAGTATGTACTCGTGAGAAAAACTGCCAACAACAAGACCAATCCCTGTCTCTCATCTCCTCATTCTAGTTTTTTTTTTCTTGAATTTTTTTTTTTTTAATAACGCATTAAGTTGAACCCTTTGTACACTCTGACCATATTGATGTGCAATGCAAAACAAAGCTTAAAATATTTACAATCCTGTAATAGTATTGGATTGTAAAACTGCACTACCATCTACTGAAAGCTGGTATAAAGCAGGTGCTCCTCCACTCCCAGCCAGAGCACAGGGCCTGCTTGTTGCAGCTAGTTTTCTTGGGACTCCTCCATTCCATCCAGCCAAAAACCATGGAGTAGAGATTGGATTTCCACAATTTAAAGGTAGTTGATGCAATTGATTTGCTGGTTGTGCATGTAGGCAGCAGGCAGTGAGACAATACTACAAAGTGATTGTATTAATGGGTAATAAACTACATGGTGGGGATTCTCATGACATATTTGATTGTCACTTGCTGAGCTTAGGTTTTTTAGCGATAGTTTCACCTGTCACTCCCCCTTCAGAGAAAGCTAAAGTCTCATTTGAGCTACTAATCTATCTTTTGGCAACCAGATGTTGAAAGTCAATGTGCTGAAAATGAATTAATTCAGCATATTAGATTTACAATAATTATTTTTAAAATGCACAACTATGGTACTGAATATATAACATCAATTATATGCGATATATGCAAAGAGGAGAAAGACCCTAACTTTTTTTTTTTTAACTGAGGAGAGGAGAACTTCAGTTAATAGGAACACATACCTTGCCGAAAGGTGTATCAACATATTTCTCAGTCCTGCCTTCCAATATATCAGGATCATCCAACCCAGACCCACCAATAATTCCAACCTAATGCAGAAGAGGATAAAAATGTTTAAATATTTTATTTATAAAAGTTATATTATTGCCAAAATTCTGTGGTATCCTGAAAAAAAATATACGGCATATTAACTTTTGCCTTCAAAACGACCATGTGTGGTGGACTCATTGGCTATGCTTAATGAACACGCTGTGATACTTCAGAGATAGAGAAGGATAATGAAATCGCACAAGGAAAAAACAATTAAGAGGGGAGAACCATCCTCCTTACTAAGGGGCCAATTCAATTTGGCTATGTTATTCTAGGATAAATGCGGCGCTACTAGTATTACCATTAATACAGTAATTTTAACCCGGATTTTTGCTCCCAAGGTCTGTAAACAAAAAGCCATGTTAAAATTACCGTACTAACGGTAATACTGCGCACTACCGTAGTAACAGTAATAGTGGGCAGGCCGCTGAATTGAATTGGCCCCTAATTATTCATGGGTAAATTCCCTATATACTTCAAATAGAACGTATTATAGTATCAAGAGAAAAAAAAGGTTGGAAAGCCAAAAGGGTGAGGCACTTAAATCCACTAATCCCTCAAATTATTTTGAAACCACTTTTATTTAATATTTATTAAGATCATATCCAAATCCGGGTATTTATGGGGCGAAATATGTTAAAAACAACAAATAGTAAAGTGATAAAGAAAAAAGTATAAAATTAAATTAAAACAAATAACCCTTCTGCAGCAACCGGACCAAATGTGCCCAATACAAAGACAAGGATTGCACATGTCTATATCAGGTTTGTTATGCTCTCACACTGATGATTATTATAGATCACTAATAGTGCAGCACCTTGTTTAAAATGCTGTATTGACAATATCTAGTCATATGTTTAACTCGGCATCTATATTATTCCGAAATGTTTCAAATACATGCTCACAGGGCATATTTCATATCAAGGGGCATATTTAAGAAAGCACGATAGTGCTTTTACCGGGTAATTAAGGTGCCTCCGTGTCCTCCGCAAATTTATGAAAGGTGCACTGCAGCAGATATCGTGGATATCTGCAGCTTTGCACTCCTCTTCGTTTTTGGGAGCAGTCACCATTCAACAGTATGGTGCCTGCTCCCAGCCGCAATCTAACAAGTTCTGAAAAAACATTTTTTTCGGAAACTTGTTATGTTAATGTACATCAGCTGAAGCTGGCGTACATTATCAGACATGAAAAAATCCAATGCTGTCAGCTCTGCTCCGAAGAGCAGAGCTGGACAGCGCATGTGTGGAGGGATCACATAATCCCTCCCTGTCACTCACCGCTCGCAGAATTGCAGAGAACTGCACATGCGCAATTGAAGGAAGAAGAGGAACGAAGACGACCTGGAGGAGATCCTAGAGACAGCGCGTCCCGAAGAGGGGGGTAAGTATGATTATTTCTATCACAGAAACAGCAGTTTTTCGTAACTGCTGTTTCTGTGATCTGTTTTTAATAAATTTGAGAAATAGTTCAATCCTTATCCATGCAATAAGGATTGATAACTATTTCTCATTTCTGCCGATGATTGATAAATGTGCCCCTAAGTATGTATTTACATCTCAAACTTGTATTTATCACAGATGATCATTTTATTATTATTGTAGTCCATATTTCATTGCAAGCAAACATGTTCTTAGTGATAACTCTAAATTAACATTTGGGAGGAGACATGCATAAGTATAAATTATAATTTTGTTAATAGTGTACTATTACAGTATTGTCAAACTCTGATGATTATATGGAGATAAATATTTCCCCTAGAGATGTACATGTAGGTATTGTTCTTCACAGGGGAGTAAGTAGGCTCTATAAGAACTATCATAGGTGGAATATCTCATAAAGCTGATATATCTTATTAGACGGAATCTTCAGATTATGTAGTATTATGTACTTAGATATTTCTTATATTACAGAGATAATGCCAAACCTAATGTTGAATCTGTGAACCTCTATAAAAATTGAGAGAGGGGAGAGGAAATAATTCCTCTCATTCACTAAAAGAGGGTGCCTATGGGTATGACCCTCAATTCGGTATTGGGGAATCTAGCGATTGATGCCCGATTAACAATATAATCATTGCAATAGCTAGCTTCAAATTTCCCTCTAACAACTGTTAACAGGCCACCCAGTGAGATCTTCAATTATGTTGCAGCATGAATGCCTTCTTCCTAAATTACGAGAATGTGTAGCAAAATAAAAAAAACTTTTTAATGCAGTACCGTGTCAGACAGAAAAATTCTAGACACCCCCGTTGGTAAACACTTCTCTGGACCAGTACACAGTATGACAGATTTAAAAGTCTTAATACTGAAAGTTTTTTTTTAAAAATGACAGGGAGAGAAAGGTCTTGGAACTCAAGCTGATTAGAACATTCCAGTCATTGACTCAAGTACTCAACCTAACACCTGGATTTATGACCCACTCCACAGCAAAGTGACTCCAGATCTCTGAACGCTCAGGATATTCACTCTTCCATCCGTAACGGAAAACCTCCGTTTTATTACTTTAGCTTATCTTTATGATGTATTCCAGCCCCCCACACCCTTTCATGATCAAATTGCTTGATGTAACATCCCTTAAATGTTGTGCCCTTTTCTCAGTCATTCATTTGTAAACTCGCCTGATGACGGGGCCTCTGTGCTCTGACAGCTAGCAAGTATAAAAATTTATTTTGGTTAGCCAATAAAGGTATCACTCCTATAATACTTTTGTCTTTTTTGACACAAAAGTATTCAACATCTCCTATATTACAAGGAATTTAACTTACACACTGACTGCTAGATGCTGTTAATCGTGACTATACAGCCGGCACGGGTCGCTACTTCCGGATTAGTGACATCATCAATGATCTAGAACATTAGAACATTGATGATAATCAGTTTATTATTTGTTGTTTTTAACATATTTCACCCCATGTATACCCGGATATGGATATGATTTTAATACAAATTAAATAAAAGTGATTTTAATATAATTTAAGGGATTAGCGGACTGGAGTGCCTTTAACTTTTTTTCTCTTGATACTATACATCAGAGATATACAGGTTTATAGATGATTGCTTCACCTATCAGAACATCCTGACAATGAGCAGTTATTTTCTCACATTTTAGTCTCATTATTATTACAGTGAACAATTGCTGTTGTAGTCTACGAAGTTGGCAGATTCATTTGATAGGTGAAACAATAATTCACTACCTGGGTGACCCTTCTAAAAATATATAAGTGTATATACATCAGAACTCACAATTCATAAAAAATACTAATGTATATATTTCCACCATGCCACATAGCCATACATTTCATTTTTTTTTATCTTAGAACAGTGATTGGACATATCAAGGGCTCCCATGAGTCTTGGGTTTTCCAGGATAGTCGTCTTTTCTTCACAGCAAAACCTTAACTCAAGACATATTGCAAGAATTTAAACTCCTGGTCAACTCAAAATTCAAGATAATTTTTGAAGTGAAAATGGTCATGCTTTCCTTAGTACAGCAAGGAATGTCCCTAATAATATGCCTTCTAAAGCCCTTTTTTCAATAATCGTACTCCACAACATGAAATCTCATCGGGTACTGCATCTGCAAGGATGGGCGCTTTGTGTGGCTATTCTGGAATGACCTCACTTTGCCCAACTTCTCCCCTCAGCCTGCGGTAACGTCTCCTTACCTGCAAACGTTGCTCTCTTGTTCCACAAACACATGGAATCTAGGTGTACAGTAGATGCAAAACTATTATGTTGCAGCACCTTGGCTGTTCTCAATGTTGTGAATGACCTCCATTGTCAGGATTTGTATTTCATGTAAGTCTTTTGTATCTCTGGCTATGTGATCAGTGACATAATTACAGTTTACATTCTCTAATACTTAAAATGTTGCCAATAATGGGTGGCTTCAGGATTAAATAAACCTAACTTTTTGGTTTTAACAATTTGTTCCAATAATCCTTAAACATCTATAACAAGACTGTATAGGAGATGAAGCCTTGTGCAATAAAGTCTCTGGGGTGTGTACGTCACATCAGATACTTGTCCATTCCAAGTGGACAAAGATGACTTGTATTACAAGTTTAAACCTTCTTCTTACAGTCAGCCTACCTCATCATCATCATCATCATCATTATTTATTTATATAGCGCCACCGATTCCACAGCGCTGCACAGGGAACTCACTCACATCAGTCCCTGCCCCATTGGAGCTTACAGTCTAAATTCCCTAACATACACACACACATACAGACAGAGAGAGAGAGACTAGGGTCAATTTTGATAGCAACCAATTAACCTACCAGTATGTTTTTGGAGTGTGGGAGGAAACCGGAGTACCCGGAGGAAACCCACGCAAACACGGGGACAACATACAAACTCCACAGCTTAAGTACATTGTAATCATTTCCAAAATGACCAAATTGGTCCGAAATCACTTGAGTTTTAATCCAACTGAGCTTTAAATCCAGGTGATCCATCCAGCTGATGGCAATAGACTGTCTGTATAGTACCTTTTACAAATTCTGTCAAATGTGGCCATCCAATATGATTGCAGTCCATGTCTAGCTATTCAACTCATGAACGCAAGAAAAATGTTGCTTTCCCTTTGTGATTTAGTGCATTAAAATTGTGCATGAAGCTGGTCTTAGACAGACGCAGCTTTCAGGCTTCTGGGACAAAAAAAGGCATTGTGCAAAACAAGATCTAATTTAGTATGTATGCAAAAGTGCATGCACTTATGTACCTATATCTGTACTCAGCAAGAAACACCCCCTAACTCCTCACATAGGCTGATGCAAATGAGACCTCGGCCCACAAACCCATGCACTTGCCAGCAGAGCCATAGCTTAAACTTTTTGCACCTGGGGCAAGAAACAAAAAAGCCACCTCCCCCCAGCCCTGCATTTTAACCAAATGAACCTAAAATATTCAGTTAGTGCTGCACCCTGGGTGGTAGCCCCTATCGCACAGCCCTAGTTACGGCCCTGCTTGCCAGTTAAAACAGGTTAATTTGGACAAAAGTAGAGCATGACATCACATAAAAGCACCGTAACAGCATGATTGAATTTTACATATGCAAATTTCCCTGTTAGACATGATCTGTTGTGTTAAGCAAAATTGTACATTCATGTGCCTCTCAAAAAAAAACAACACACAAAATACCCCCCACACTTTTACTAACATTATTTTAGGATACTAAAAGCATGTAAAAATGGGTATTAGGATGGAACCTATTGGTCCCAAAAATCCCATACCCACTTGCACTTACGATCTGGAGCATCACCTGACCACATATGACATGCAGTGTCACTGGCATTTACCAAAGGCCAATGAATGACCTGCCTAGGTTGGTGATATGGGAAATAAGCTGATTAAGAACGATGTGCCGCAGGATACATGTTCAGCCTGAACATGGCAGATGTGTCTCTGCGGTCTGTTCTGGAGACACAGTGCGCTGAATTAAATATAACCCTAAGACAATTCCAGTCAAGAGGAACTTGTCTGTAAACCAAAATAATATGCAGGGAAGTGATGAAAAAAAAATTATGTTTTAAAACAAATTATGCTTATAAACTAATCCTTACTTCAATGTAAATTTCCCGAAAACGGAACAGATGCAAAGCTAAGCATCATGCAAATGTATTAACACTGCATCGCAGCAGATGCTTTGCATTTTTTGCTAAACAGTCCCCATAGATGTCTATGGAGACTGATATTTACCGCAATTTAATAAGTAATGAAAAGCCATTTGCACATACAGTAATGTACCCCAGCTCATACTGGCATACATTACTGTATGTGTAATTTTTCAGCTCTGCTCTATGGGGAGATCATTGCGGTAGTGGGATCTTCGGATCCCTCACCGCATCTTACTGCTCTCCCCTCAGATCACTATCACAAAGGTGGTCACTTTGCAATAGTGACCATAGAAAAGATAGTATACAGGTCTTATACATAGTATACATAAGTTTTTTAATATATACACATGATCTGTCAATCCTTATCTTTGCAATGAGGACTGAAAAGGATCGTGTTAAAAATGCTGTCTTTAAAAAATATGTCCCTAAGTATTTTAATTCAAATGTTTTGCCTTTAACTCCCCATGTGTTCCATGTATTGTTACAATGTTCTAATATTACAAAAAAGCAATTAACTCAATAGGAAAAATTCACATTTCATTTATTTTGCTTAAAAGCAATTGGTGTCACAAAAAACAAAAACAGGAATTTTACACTTCTTGTTAATTCACAAAACCGCAGTTTAACTGCAGTGCTGTAAAATAATTGCGAGCGATTAGACTACATGGAAACTCAGTACTTCCGTCTTCTATCACTGGGGTGAAGGGCTGCGAGCTCCCCCTCTGTACCCACGGGACTAAGCGGAATATCTGCTGCAGGAAACATTCGCAATATTTGGCCAAATTCCCGGACACGAACCTCTCCTCTAATAAGTGTACAAGGCAGCGGGCAAGTGATGGTCACATACTGATTGCAACAGATACCCACGCATCATAAGAAGACACTTTGCTGCATATCATTGACAAACCCTGACATATAGTAATGTGATGCCGTAACAATATGTATATTGTGCAATGACGTGTCTGGCCCAGAGCTTGATATTAGGCAGTGACACCAACCTTGACAGCGTGTGCCGCAGCCATATTGAGATCCGGAAGAAGGCGCGGTCTGTGTTATTCACTAGTGTGCTCATGCTCACATCCTTCCACCGCATGTGGGGGCCGGGGAGAAGCACGTTATGCAGCGCAATACAATCATATGCAGAAAGCTGAGACAGCTAACCTGCTTAATTACTGGTACACTGGAATTCGCCCAAATTTTTTTTTTCCAGGACAATAATGTATTTTTAATATTGTTTGGTAATGTTTACAAATAATAGGTTATTTTTATTTATTACCAGCAAACACATTTTAGCTGATCCCTCTAGCGATCACACAAAGATTATCATAGTGTCTGTAAGAATTGTTTCAAAAAGTGCTGCACAAATTCATAGCCTCCCCCCATTGGCATAATTTAAGTGGGTCAGTCGGGGTCTCTAACAAGGGAGGGTGACACAGCAAGGGTATGTATGCTTTGCTTTAGTATTTTAGCGATTACATTCAATGTTAGAAGGCACCGAACTGTCGAGGAGCAGTACACAGCCGTAACTTAGAATTCTAGCGCCTCTGGCGAGAAAGACAAATACCGCCCCCCTAGCCCTCAATTTTAACCAAATTAACCTAAAATATAACTAAATTGTGCCCCCCTTCAGTGTTGCGCCCTGGGCGGTCGTCCCTGTCGCATAGCCCTAGTTACGGCCCTGGAGCAGTATGTGGGTGAGCAGGTGAATGAGTGCGTGGCAAGGGGATAGTGGATGCAAGTGCAGATTTTAAGAATGAGCATTTAAAATGTTAAAAGTACAGTTTTTGAAAACTATATGGGGTGCATATTAAATCTTCATAGATGCAATCATGCTTTGTATGGCATAAATATAAACGTGTGTGTGTATATATATATATATATATATATATATATATATATATATATACACACACATACATACATACACATACCCAAATGTATGTTAACAATTCCTCTAGTAATAGGTGCATAAAATCAAGATTATAGCCATGCAAGCTCCATAGTTAAAAATTAGCAGTAGAATGGGTTCTACTGAAGAGCTCAGTGACTTTCAACATGGCACTGTCCGAGGATGCCAAGTCAGTAAGTCTAATTTCTGTCCTGCTAGATGCAATTGCTATTATTATGATCTGGAAATATCTATCAGCAACAGCAGCTCAGCCGAGAAGCAGTATGCCACACATGCTCACAGAACGTGACCGGTGAGTGCTGAAGTGCTCAAAGTGTAAAAAATGTATGTCCTTAGTTGCAACGCTTACTAGCAAGTTCCAAACTGCCTCTGAAAGCAACGTCAGCACAAGAACTGTTCGTCGTGAGCTTAATGGATTGGATTTCCAGCAGATGCACATAAGCTTTAATAACACCATAAAAATTGCCAACCATTGACTACATAGGTGTAAATTACACTGCCATTTGACTGAGGCGCAGTGAAAGAGTGTTCTCTGGAGTGACATCGCGCTTCAGCGTTTGGCAGTCTGATGGATGAAACTGGGTTTGGCGGATGCCAGGAGAATGCTTCCTACATGAATGTGTATTGCCAACTGTAAAGTTTGGTGGAGAAGAAATAATGGCCTGGGGCGGTTTTTATGGTTTGGGCCCCGTAGTTTCAATGAGGCAAAATCTTATTGCTACAGCATACCAGGAGCAGACCTAGATTTTTTTCTTAAAAGGGTGCGATTTAGTGCTTCGCCCCTTTTTCTCTTCAAGCAGGTGCGGGTTGTATGCGGCGGCACAATATATTCATGTTTCTATTGGCAGAGACCAGGCAAAAGATGCTGCCCAGCCGCTCTGATAGAGCGACCGGGCAGGATTCTCTGTCTGCCTCTCAGCCAACGTGGATATGTGTATAGTGTGCAGCTGCACGCAACCCGCTCCTCCTAGAGGGGCTGACTGCCTTGAACATCCCCCCACCCCTCTTCCCTGGATCTGCCACTGCAGCATAAAATGACATTTTAGAAAATGCTGTGCAACTTTGCGGCAACAGTGTGGGAAAGGCTCTTTCTTGTTTCAGCATGACAATACCCCCGTGCACAAAGCGAAGTTCAGAGAAAAAAAAAAGGTTTCCCAACTTTGATGTGGAGGAACATGCCTGGCCTATACACAGTGCTGACGGCAATCCCATCAAACACCTTTGGGATATATTGGATTGCTGACTATGAGCCAGGTCTTATGACCCAACGTCGGTGCCTGATCTCCCTAATGCTGTTGTGACTGAATGGATGCGAATACCTGCAGCCATGTTCCAATATCTAGTGGAAAGCCTTCTTAGAAGAGAGGGGGCTGCTATAGCAGCAAAGGAGGACCAATTCCATATTAAATAGGATTAGATGTTTTACAAGCACATATGGATATGATAATCAGGCAGTGGCGGATCCAGGGGGGGGGGGTCGCCCCCCCCTAGCAGGGGCTTGCTGCCGACAGCTGCACACTGTGCAGGTCCATTCAGCAGTGACAGTATGCTGCCCGGCTGCTCTGATTGTGTTTTAAACACAATCAGAGCAGTGGGACAGCACACTTTCACTGCTGAACGGACCTGCACATACTGTGCAGCCGCCGGCAGCCTTAGAACACAGAAAGGGGGTGGGGCCTAAATAGCCCCCCTAAAATCGCCCCGGGTAGGGCAAAAGTCTGGGTCCGCCCCTATACTCAGGTGTCCATGTAGTGGAGCTATGTTATATTGTGCTGAATGTCATTTTAATAGATATGCTTGTTAGATAAGTACAGACAACAACCCTGTCCTTCATGAAAAATTACCCATTTGTTTACAAATCTCCCATTAAGAAAGAAGAAAATATATGTGGTAAGATGATGAAACAAGGGTTGCCACCCCCGCAGGTCTGTCACTCTAAGTGATCCTTCTACAAATCCAGACCTTCTTAAAATGCAAAATAACTGTTGAACTTCTGATCAACAGCGTTATTGCGGGAGTGCGCTGACTGCTGGATGTTTGTCTCCACTGCTGCAATCATTCCCCGACCCAGAGATGGACCCACCCTCTTGCTGATTGGAGTGTTGGCAGTATGCAGATATAGCTTTGTGACATTACGTGCAGCACATGAATTTGCTGGCCCAGCCAGCTTCTACAGAGTTACAAATTGTATAACCTTCTGATGGGAGTACCTTGTCAGATTGTTGGCATTTTTTTGCAAAGAGCAAAAATTAGATTTCTTTCAGTGGTAGAGAATTATTTAAATTAAATGAAAAGGTGGAGAAAGGACATTTAGGGGACATTCCCTTTTTTCTTGGTGAGAAACAGCCTTTTTCTCTCTTCAAAATGCCTTGATTTTATCATATCTTTAGAGCTGTATATCGGGCCGTTTTGTACACTTTTAGTGGGATTCCAGCTGCATCTTATATTGGGAAAGCGCACTTTCAGGTATACTTCAAATAACACATATGGGAGGTATAACTGAAAGTGCGCTTTCCTATTAGATGCATCCGAACGAATCCCACTAACAGTGTACAAACTCCCAATTTTAGCAGGACATCTTGATGCGAAGGCAGGGGTGGGGCTTAAAAGAGATGTGGAGTTTTGCCTAGATTTGCTCATTTGTGGGTGGAACAGTGGAGCCCTGAGCCCTCGTAGCATGCTGGGATCACTGTAGAGCCCCTGAAGCTTTGCTACCACTGTTGCTATGCCAATGAGTTTATTAATTTCAACTTTTATATTTTTCTCCTAAAATATTGCTCAATTTATCTTGAATTATGTCTTAAATTAATCATGAAAATTAGGGGAAATCAGAACTGTTAATAAATATGGCATTTATGTCTGTTTGAAGCTATTCATGATCAGTAAATTTTTAAAATGACTTTTCATCTCAAGTGCAACTGTAATGTATCCCATTAAAAGTATAGGGATGAAACTTCAACTATTACAAAGAGCTGAGTACCCTACTGCAAAGAAGGGAACTCCTCTGTAAATATAACCTTCCCATCCCTCTATTTCCCAAGGCTGGCACACTCATACCCGTTGAGACTGTATTTATTATATATGGCACTATTGCACATTGAATGTTTTTATGCGCTATCATGCCTCCGAACATTTAGATTAAGGAAATTGGGACAGAGTGGGAATCACCAATGCTTTGCACAGAGGAGGAACCTGTGGGTATTGACTTGGGGCATACATGACAAGAGGAGATTGGTGAGGGAGCATATGTGACATATGCTCTAACTTTATCACATATGTCCCCCCACCATTCTCCCCTTGTCATTCACTACATGCCCACTAAATTCACACCCCTGAACACCAATTGGGCAGTGATTGGGCAGATCCAGATTAAGGGGAGGCATAGGGGGCATGTTCCTCCCGGCACCTAAGTCCCACTGCCGGAGATTGTTATTAGTCTCATAAATTTTTAAATGCATTTTATTATTATTATAATTTATTTATAAGGTGCCACATGGTTTCTGCAGCACCATACACAATACAAACAGTGGACTAAACGGAAATACAGTACATAACAATAAACGAGTAATTCCAAGACTCTAGAAGCTCCAGGCAATTGTAGTGAGGTTGGAGCAGAAGAAATGGTATAAAGACAGGAGGGAAGAGGGCCCTGCTCATGACAGCTTACATCCTAATGGGAGGGCAAACAGAGAGCAGACCCACAGGGGAGTCAGGGGATCAAACGCAGGAGGATTAAGCAAGGAAATGGAGAGTGAGAGGTGAAGAGACTAGCATGGAGAGAGGGTTAGGTGGAAGACTGGTAGGCTTTGAGGAAGAGGTGAATTGTAAGTGCCAGCTTGAAGGAGCACAAATTAGGGGCAGCTAGATGGAGAGTGGGAGGTCATTCCAATGGAGGGGGGCAGCTCTTGGATTCAGCAATGGGATGAGGTGATGAGGGTGGAGGAGAGGCGACGGTCATTGGCCAAGTGCAGGGAGCAGGAGGGAGTGTGAATAGAGTGGAGGTTGGAGATGCAAGGGGCAGTTGAGTGGGAGAGGGTCTTGTAAGTGATGGTAAGGAGTTTAAAAAGGATTCTGTAAGGGAAGGGAAGCCAGTGTAAAGCAAGACAGAGAGGGGAGGCAGAAGAGGAGCGGTGTGAAAGGAAGCTGAGTCTTGCAACCGAGTTAAGTATAGAGCGAAGGGGGGCGAGGTGAGAATGGGGGAGGCCGGTGAGGAGAAGGTTACAGTAGTCAAGATGGGAAATGATGAGTGCATGGATAATGGTTTTGGTTGCATCCTGAGAAAGGAAGAGCCGGATGCGGGAGATTTTTTACGAAGTTGGAAGTGATAGGATTGGGCAAGGGATTGAATTTTGGGGGCAAAAGAGAGGGAGGAGTCAAACGTAACGCCCAGGCAGCAGAGGTGGGGGATAGAGGAGAAGGCGGTGTTGTTAACACTGATAGAGAGTTCAAGGTTGGATGGGAATCTAGAAGGAGGGAAGACAAACTGTTTTAGAAATGTTAATTGTGAGAAAGTGTGATGACATCCAAGAGGAGGTGGCGGAGAGGCAGTCAGATGAGAGAGGAGGTGGCAGGTAGATGGGGAAAGGAAAGAATGAGGGAGTGGATTTCTACACTCGAAGTAGGGCAGAAGGTGCACCAGAGTTGGGAGTTGGAGGAAGGTGGAGCGAGAAGGGTGGCAGGAGAGGGAGTAGAGGAGGAGATGTCAACTCTGATGGCCTCAATTTTGGAGGAAAATAAGGCAAAGTCTGTAGCAGAGAGGGAGAGTGGAATAGTAGGGGGGAGGGTGAGAAGAGAGTTGGCAAAGAGACGGTGAGGATTAGAGAACTGTGAAGAAATTAGGGACTTGAAGAAAGATTGTTTAGCAAGGGAGAGGGCGGAGCAGTAGGAAGATAGGATAAATTTAAAACGGAGGAAGTCAGCGAGAGAGCGAGATTTCCTCCAGAGGCATTCCGCAGCGTGAGTGCACTTCTGAAGGAAGCTGGTGAATTTGGAGTGCCAGGGTTGGGGAATTAAGCGGCGATAGCAGACAGAAGAGGCATGGGCGACAGTATCCAGGGCAATGGTGAGGGAGTGGTTAGAGAGAAGTCGTCTGGGTGGGAAGAGGGGAGAGGAGTGTTTCAAGAGAGGATGAAAAAGAAGTAGGGTCAAAAGCATTGAGATTGCGCCTAGTGAAAGTGGTTTTAGGCGATGCAGGAAAGGAAGACAGAGGAGATGATGGTCCGCTGATTGAGGCCACGGAGGAAGAGAGGACTAGAAGCTTGATGGAGGCAGGGTCAAATGGCTTATCAATAGAAATGTTAACATCTCCAAGCATGATGGAGTGGAAGTCAGATAATAGGTAGTGGGGAAGCCAGGCTGCGAAGTTGTCGAGAAAAAGGGAGGTGGGGCCAGGGGGGCGATTGATGACAGACACGGAGGTGGATGGGGGAGAAGAGGTGGATAGAGTGGACTTCGAAGGAGGCAAAAGAAAGGGAATGCACAGTTGGAATTACCCTAAATGTGCAGTTAGGGGATAGGAGGAGACCCACTTCACCTCCTGGACGGTCATCCGATCTGGTGGAGTGGGTGAAGGAAAGGCCCCCAGGGAGGCAGTGTCAGTAGAAGATAGCCAGGTTTCGGTGATAGCGAGGTTAAGAGAATTGAAGATGAAGAGGTCATGGATAGCGGACAGTTTGTTACAGGTGGATCGGAAGTTCCAGAGCTTCGATAGCGTCATTCATTGATGCCTCTGAGGAAGTCGTATTCTACGATGAAGCGCGTCAGCTCTGATCATTGGACCTCTGTATCTGCTATTCTATACCTGCTTTGGTTATCTTTGGATGCCATCGTAGACGCCGTGCTGATAGTTTCATACTTATCTTTCTCATTTTGGAAAGTGCTACACATGTTGATTTAAGATATTTGGTGATTACACGCTGCCAGATATTGTGGGAGGAGTAACATCTAGCGTGCACGCCATACAGCAGCGACTACCTCCTGTGTGGACATTCTAGACTGCCGATCCTAATATTTCCATCAGTTTCTTTATTGGAGATCCGTGGGAGCTGAATATACGGGTTTGTCTATCTTACGTAAAGTAACCCACTTTGGTGGATTTTCAAGTTTTTTGGAGCAAGTGTTATATGACCAGCGCAGTTATCTGCAGTTTCAACGGAGTAGGTTTGGTGATTTACACATTTTTTATTGATATGGTATCTGAAAATCTGCTCATTGAAGATCTATGAGCTTATTATACTGTAAGGATCATTCCATGTATACATTTCATTCTTGATCTATGCCCTTGTCAATTTAGACGGATGAACGTTATACTTAGAAGTTTATTTATTGGAAGGATCGAGTTATCCAAGTATAACACCATTATTGCTGGGCTGTAGGATCAAGACGGAAACCAAAATCATTATTGACATCTAGATGTTTTCTCCTGGCATAAATACTTTGCAGTACTGATGGTCTATGCTATATGTTATGTATTGTATAGCATTTATAATATATATATATTATATATATATTTTTTTATATATGTATATATATATGTATATATATATATATATATATATATATATATATATATATATATATATATATATATATATATACATATACATACATACACACACACACACACACACGTTTTTGTCTGAGATATCTGCATTTTTATATGTTCATTGTACTTTTAAATAAATGGTATATATTTTATTATATTCTATGAACTCATCCATTATTGAATATTAGTCACCAGCGTTTCATGTTATTTTTTCTGTTTTGTATTTTTAAGAGCCCACAGACTCTTTTTCAGCAGTTGGTCACTATATTCGGTACTTTGTTCCCTCATTTTTTTTTCTCCATCTATCAGCGCCAGGACTTTGTTTGTGTTGTTGGTAGTCTCGAGTCCACCGTAGATTATAAGGGGTTAAATTAGTCATAAGATGAGTGGTAGCAGGTTGAAGATCTCACTCAATGCATATCTTGTCATATGTATACACACTTGGAGCAATTGTTCCAAGGTAAACACCTCTGTGAGAAATGTGAGCGATTGGTCTCTTTGAAGCCTAGGTAACTCATCTAAGGCAGACCATTACAACATGAGGGAGATTACCAATCTGAAACAGAGTTTACAGCTCACCATTGATGCGTTAGCTGGGCCAGGTGGAGCAGAGACAGAGGAGGATGCATATGTAGGCAGCCGGGTAACAGTTACAAGGGGTAACAGAGGGAGGAAGAGGAAGGCTAGTTCTGAGCTGAACAATCCCAGCAGATTTGCCAGATCTGATGAAGATACTGTGGAAGGCAGTTCAGAATTGGTAGAGTTGGGTGATACTGTTTCCACTAGCAACCAGGGGAATGGTCGCTCCAGCATAGAGGGGCTCAAAGTTACTCAGGGACCTAGGCAGATTGTGGTGGTAGAGGATTCAATTATTAGGAAAGTAGATAGGGCAATTTGTTACCAGGACAGTGCATGCTGAACATGTGTCTCCCGGGTGCTCGGACTCGACATATTGTGGATCAGGTGGACAGAGTATTGAGAGTGGCTGGGCATGACCCTGCAGTTTTGGTGCATTTTGGCACCAATGACCGAGTTAGAGGAAGATGGGGTGTCCTAAAGAAAGATTTCAGGGACCTGGTTTGCAAACTTAGGGAAAGGACATCCAAGTCGGAAAATACTACCGGTGCCACAAGCTAGTTCAGGGAAGTAGCGGGAGAGTAGAGAGGTAAATGGGTGAATTTGTGCAGGAAGGAGGATTTTGGGTTCTTAGAGCACTGGGCTGATTTCTCGGTCAGTTGTCAGTTGCCATCTTTATTGTCAAGACGGATTGTACTTGAATGAGGAGGAGGCTGCTGTGCTAGGGGAGAGGATGATTAGAAGGTTGGAGGAGATTTTAAACTAGGCTCCAGGAGGGAGGGGCAAGCAAGTATTTATGGGATAGACACTGAGAGTAGTAAGGGGGAATTTAACAAGAGTCAAGGGGGTGGATTGGGGAGGGGGGGTCATAGCCTTTCAGGAGAGGCCCTCGTTAGCGCCAATAATAAAAACAGTGATATCAAAACAAAAAAAGAATACAGAAGGGAAGAAATAGACTTAAGTGTATGCTTGCAAATGCAAGAAACCTGATATAGAATTGGGAGGTGAATGAAAATAAAGAATAGAAACCTGAAGCGAAGATAATGGTTACAATAAAAGGTTATATCATGCTCTGATTTTTATGTACTGAAAATACTATGAATTTATGTCTAAGAATTTATGTCAGTCCATTGTCTGAGATAATTGTAGGAAGTCGACAGACATAGGTCTCCTCGTGTTAAATGACTGTATGTATTGTAGGTTAACTCATAATGTGATTCATGCTCGAAAGGAAACACTTAAACCTTGAGACGATGGAACAATGACCTACTTATCTACCTCAAATATTTCTCTGTATATATAAGCCATAATAGTTAGTATTATAGGAAGGTCACTGTCCCAGATTATGTATTCTGTGACAGGACATTAACATATGGAATAGTTTGCTGATGTTCTGAGTCCGGGGAACCATAATACTGAATAGGCTATAAACATCCAAAATCATTTGTTATCATAAGATTAATGGGTTCCTGGGACAAGTTCATCATATTGTATCAATACATGACTTGTTCACTGTAAAGTATGATTACAACTAACAAAACTTGGCCAAAAGGCTGTATAACTACTGATATGTTTGTAGTAGCTATGTCTATTCCTGTATGAACTAGACATCCGTGTATGCACGCAATAAACAAGGATTTGCTTTTCATCTGCTCTGCGTTTGAGATTTTATTTTCCTTATCAGTTGATGTTTCCGCTCAGGTTGGACATATGCTCTGGAGACCAGGATACAGCAGACTATTTGGAATTTCCCCTATAGAAACTGTGTGACCACAGAGGTAAGCGATTATTACCTTTCATTTTCTGTATGGAGGAATAGAACTATAGTCATTCCTGGTTCTTAGGAACAAAGCTCCAACAATGGACTCCTGTTATTGGATAAGAGTCAGGTGACGCAAATCTATTTCTCTTCCTTCTCTTTTCTTCTCTCTATTTCTAGTTTAGATTGCATTAGATTTTATGCTAAAACATGTCTAAAATATCATTGATCACACTGCTCCTTTTTTTTTTTTTTAAATCTTTTTATTGAATATTTTTCTCAGATACAAATGCAACAAATCAGTAATGGCATTTATGTTACATCTTCCAATGTTTTTGGAAATAATTAAGATATTCATGACATTTTGGTATTAAATATCAACATCAAACAGTAACAACATCTGAAAAATTGTGTTATTTTAAACTTTATGAATACATTTTAGATAATCATGTATACCTACAAATATGGATGTAACTGAACAGTATGAACTATTATCATAAAATAAAAACAATTAAAGTAGAATGAAATGAAAAAAGTAAAGTAAACTGAAATACAATGAGGGGGGGGGGCTGGGAAGGAGGGGGAGTAGGGGGGTAGTTGTTCCTTGAGAAAGCACTATGACAAAGGGTATTAGACAGACCTTTCTTCAATTAAGGAAAATTTGCGTCTTCAGAATTTTTAGGAGGTTCCAGTTATCTTTCCAAGTGTTTATTCATTCATTCTCTCCCTAACTTAATTGCCTAAGTAAATACCAGGTAGTGTATTCAAACAATTTAAAGATGTTCTGCTGAACCAGTAGATCTAGTGATTCAATATATGTGCCCCATTTTTTCTGGAACCTCAGACCACCTTTTTCAATATCCGGGAGAGTGGCTCTCCTATCCAAGTATATAATATCTAAAATCTCCAACTTGAGCATTCCCAGAGTCGGGGATACTGGTGATACCCAATGTCGTAGGATCAGCTTTTTTGCTACTGTTACAATTACAATCAGGGCCGCCAGAGTTTCGGAGGATGGTAAGAGGTCATTCCAAATCGTAAAATCGGCCAGCAAAAGGGGCTCTGCGGCCAGTTTGACCTGTGTCTTAAAAACATAATTAATATAATTTACCAACTTATACCAAAATCTCCTGATCTTCCTGCAGCTCCAAAAGTTATGCATCCAATCTGCCCTTTGAGATTTGCAGATCGGGCAAAAACCAGATTCCCCCTCAACCATAAACCTACGCCTTGTTTGTGGGATATATGCTCTGTGAACTATTTCCTGGAGGCAGGTAGTGGACAGCGACTTCCAGATATGTTCAAAGTGGCAAGTTAAAGTGACTGGATCACTTATGCTGGGGATATCCCTTTGCCATGCATCCACTGTTCGTTTCCAGGGGATTGAGAGCTGCATAGATATTAAATCTGCATATACATACCTAATTTTGAATTTAACCCTTTTTAAGAAAGAAAGTAGATTTTCCAAACCATCTGAACTTCCTGTAGGTTTTCTCTGAATTAGTATTGAATTTGCGTAATGTCTGAGCTGCAGATACATAAAAAATTGGGAGTTTGGAATTCTTAACTTTTCCCTTAGTTGACTGAATGTATAGATATTGCCGCCTGGATCAAATATGTCTTTGATCGCCATTATCCCACCATCGCACCATGACATAAAATTGGTGTTTTCCAAGCTAGGTTGGAATGCTGGGTTGCCCCAGATCGGGAGAAATTCGGTAGTCCTAAAATCTCTATTGTATTTTTTATTGATATGGATCCATGCCTTATATGTATCTTTGAATAGAATGCTCTCGGCAAGTTGTGATGGTATCCCAGATTTGGGCAGATGTAATAATGCAGCCGGGGAATGTGGGTAAAATGAAGCATTTTCCAGGTTTTTATCGGTGTAACAGCTACGTTGAAAAAGCCAATCAACAATATATCGAAATAAGGCTGCACGAGTAAATGCATTTATATCTGGTAGGTTGATTCCTCCCTGCGCTTTTCCTAGAATTAGCTTACTTCTCGCTATACGCGGTTTCTTTGAGTGCCAGATGAATTTGGAAAATAACTTTGTACACGTATGTGTGTCTGACTTATTTAAACCTATTGGAAGCATTTGTATTGGGTATGATAATTTTAGGAAGACCACACTCTTGATAACTGCATTACATCCCAAAAGGGAGAGTGGAAGATCATGCCACTTTGTTAGAAGCGCTATAATTTTTTTAATTATAGGTGGGTAGTTGACCTCATATATTTTATGAAGCCTAGTGGGGATATAGATTCCTAAGTATTTAATTTTAGTATGATTCAGTTTGAACTGAGAGGTGAGAACCAAATTATTTATTATTGATTGCACACCCGATATTGGGAGAATTTCGGACTCATCAAAATTTATTTTGTATCCTGCAAAGGAACTAAATTCCTGGATTACGCTCAAAATGGCAGGGACAGATTTTTCTGGGTTGGACACCATTAGCAGCATATCATCTGCAAAAAGAGCTAATTAAGCTTCCTGATTGCCTAATTTTATACCTGTGAATTCCTTGTTTTTCCTTAGAGCAATAGCAAGAGGTTCCAGAGCCAGAGCAAATAGCAATGGGGATAAAGGGCATCCCTGTCTAGTTCCTCTTTCCACTTTAAATGAGGCAGAGAGAAAGCCATTAGCCAACACTTGAGTGGAAGGGTTACAATATAAGGATTTTAAAGTGTTAATATATTGAGCGGGAAATCTAAATTTGTGAAGGGTTTGAAACAGGTGGTCCCATGTCACAAGGTCAAATGCCTTTTCGGCATCTAGAGATAGCAGTAAGACTGGGTCTTCTCTCTCCGATCCTTCTAAGGCATGAAGACTCAGCAGAATCTTTCTGACATTAGTTACTGAGTGCCGTCCCCATATGAAACCTGTTTGGTCATTGTGGATTAAACTTGGTAGTAGGATTTTGAGCCGTTCTGCTAGTATTTTCGTGAATAATTTATAATCTACGTCTAATAATGATATGGGTCTATATGAACCTGGGGACTTTGGGTCGCGTCCCGGCTTGGGGAGTACTTTAACAATGGCGCTATTAAAGTACATTGGGATTTTGTGCTCCGAGAGTATTAAATTGTATTAAATTGAAGCAGTCTGTCAATAAGATCACAATCCTATCTTGTAAAATTTTGAAGAATTCCCCGCTAAACCCATCTGGGCCTAGAGATTTAAAAGATTTCAGCTGTTTAATTGTCTTTAAAACTTCTTCAGATGAAATGGGCTGAACCAAAGCTTTAGCTTGTGTCTCGGTTTTATGAGGTAGAGAAATTTTTCCCCAAAACTCATCTTGCGCCTTGGTATCAATAGGGTCTTGGGAATAAAGTTTAGAGTAAAAGGAACTCATGATTTGTATTATTTCTGACCCTTGGTATTTAATGGTTCCATCTTGTGACTGCAAAGATTGAATATTGCTATTGGGCCTGGCTCCGTTTAGTAAATTTGAGAGGATTCTACTAGATTTATTGCCAAATTTATAGAAGTTGAATTTACTGGCCATTTGTTGGCGGGTGCATTGTTGTTGTATTACTTGATCAAAGTGTATTTGTTTTTGTTTATATTTATTTTTATTTTCTAGTATAGGTTTTCCTTTAAATGCTTCAAAAGCTTCTGTCAAATCACGTTGGGCGTCATAATATGTTTTTTGCTGGTCTTTGTTATATTTTGCTACATACGAGATAATTTCCCCCCTCAGGACCTTTGCAGTTTGCCAGAATAGCATTGGATCATCCCTATGCTGCTGGTTGTTATGTATATATTCATCCCATGCAAGTTTTAGCATATCTTGAAATTTTGTAGAATTAGAAAGTTTAGCCGGGAATCTCCACTGCTTGTGTTTTCCTAATGAGAACTGTCTATCTAATTGTATCCAGATCATGGCATGATCAGAGAGGCCTACTGGTTCAATACCAGTTGCTAATGTTTTATTAGCCAATGAATGTGATACCAGAAAATAATCTATACGGGAGAGGGTATTATGGGCTGCCGACAAACATGTAAATTCTGAGTCAGTTGGATGTCTGACTCTCCAAATATCAACCAAACCTAATTGATCTGAGATATATTTTATGCCAGTTTTTGCTTCGATGGAGCTGACCTATCCAGGTATCTGGAGGCCACCATATTAAAGTCTCCACCAACTAAAAGGGATGAGTCTGAGTATTTATAAAGCTTGTTAATCAGTTTTAGAAAGAATGGTTTGGATTGAGTATTTGGGGCATAAACATTGCAAATTGTATATGTAGTGTCTTCAATGGTGGCAATCAATATGACATATCTCCCGTCTTTATCAACTGTTTTGTGATAAATATCTATCTTAAGGTTTTTTTTAATTAAAATTGCCACCCCTCTTGATTTTCTGTTGTATGAGGCATATATCAAAATCTTAAAACCTAACATTGACAGCTTTTCATGTTCTGCGTCATTCAGATGTGTCTCTTGGAGTAAAGCTACGTCTGCTTTAGACTTATTTAAATAGGTTAATAATTTTTTCTTTTCAATAGGCGAGTTGATACCTCCCACGTTCCAAGAGCAAAACTTCAACATTGCCATTTAAATTTTCTTTTCTTGTGTTTCAATTGCTAGGGAGAGGACCAGACGCGGGCTGGGAGAGGCGTGGCCGGGGGGCACACAGGCGGCCGCATCTCATGAAAAGGGATGCGGCCGCGTCATTGATGACGCGGCCGCATCCCCTGTCATGTGATGCGGACGCCTGTGCGCTGTCGGCCTACCCCCCGGCCCTAATAGCGGCCTGACCGAGCGGCCCGGGGGGCCGATGCCTCCCTGCCCCCCGGGCCAGCCCGCCACTGGAGAGGACTCTCCCAACCAATAAGATATATGTTACCTAATGGTCTGTGTGCATGCCTTTTTTTTTTTTCTCTCCCCCCTTTTTCTTTCTTATAAAGAGAAACAACTATTTTTGGTGAGGAATAAGAACAGATATCAGGATCACAATAATATTTAGACAAAATCTGATTCACAGTGCACCTTGTAATCTCTGAGGTCCCTCGGATGAAAAGAGCTATTAAGCCCAATTGGCGTTTCGCCAGTGAGGGGGGGAGGGAAGTTGCAAATAAAAAGGAGTAACAAAAAAAAACAACATTCAGGATTAACATCTAATCAAGTGAACTATGTGAAGGTGGGAGGGGCCCCACTCTGTCTATGGGAATAACTACCCGTACAACTAAAATAATGTCTTGCATCAAGATTAACCAATCTTGATTAATATATTCTTCGGGCAGATTACGGTAGTCAGTGTCACAGTAACTCTGAACTGCCCTAAGGTCAGCTCCGTATAAGCGCATGCGAGTATACCTACAATACTACTTGGGCTACAGGGTAACTTTGCCAGACAAGAGAACCAAAACAGAACATACATATGAAATAACAGAAGTTAGATCAGAAAGGCATATTTACGCGTTCGGGAAACCAACTAACAGCTTTTCTCAGTAATAGCGTCCGACCGGTGAATATCGATAATGATCTCAGGATCCAATCAATCCTGTTGGCCTAGAGGCCCGTCTTCCGCCTCTAGTTCTCTCAAAAAGGCTTGTGCATCCCCTGCTGCAATAAAGTCCTTATAATCTTGACCGTCAAAGATCCTCAGACGAGCAGGGTATATAAGCGCAAACTTTCTTCCCTTCTTTACTAATGCTGAGCAGACTGTGGAGAATTCCTTCCGTGCTCTGGTAACTTCTGCCGAGTAGTCTTGGAAAAGTAATAAACGAGAACCTTCCCAACTCATCGATCTTGTTGTCTTGGAGGCTGACCATAGAGCATTTTTATGCGTGTAGTTAAGGCACTTGAAAATGACCGTGCGTGGGCGTTCCTTCATGTTCTCTCTTGGTGGCCCCAGTCTGTGTGCACGTTCAATTTCTATGTTGGTGAATTCCTCACTGATCCCCAGAATCCGGGGTAGCTCTTTGGAGACAAATGACATGATAGCTGGGCCCTTAAATGATTCAGGCAGACCCACAAGGCGTAGATTACTTCTCCTGGACCTATTCTCCAGGTCGTCTAGCTTATTTTGCTTTTGTGTTTTAAGAAGAGAAGCCGTTAGACTTTTCTGGCCTTCAATTTCATGCATATTTTCCCAGATTCGTGCTTCATTCACTTGAACCTGTTTGGCGGTTTGCGACACCTCGTCTTTAAGCTCTAGTATAGCTGCTGTAAGGGTGTTCATCTGTTGTTGCATTAGTGGTTCCATTGTCTCTCTGATGGCCCGTACAACAGAATCATAAGAGAGGGTTGGTGCATCCACCTCTTTTTGGCTAGATTGTGGCGGAGAAGAAGGGCTGGACGCCATACTAGTTAGATTATCATTGGCCTCTTTGTCATTCCCCTTGTTGCACTGACCAGTGTTCTTCGCTCCACCTCTTGCAGTGCGTTGTGATTGTTTCCCACTCGTGGATGAGTTGCCGAATCTTTCCATTGTTAAGGTCGGAGGCCAGCACTTAATATTTTCTGCTGCTGATTTAAGTGCGATCCCAATTATTATTAGACAGAATGGGTATGAGTCCCTCCAAATTACATTTAGGCTTTACATCTCAGGTTTCGTAACAACCAGAAAATTGTTATAAAGATTCTCTATCACTTGTAGAAAAATTGATGATTCAGAACAAACTACTTGCCAGTGTTAGACACTTTCTATATTATGTCCATTGAACACATACAGGGAATATGTTGCAATAACCTCTGCTGCCACCAGGTGGAGCTTAATCTCTGCAGGTCTCCCTTCTGCTGAATAGAGAATGAATTATACATTAAAGATTATTCAATGAGCAAGTGCACGAGCACCAACAAAGATATCTTTTAAGTGATATAATATCGAGTTTCAGGTAGATCTCTCTTTCTTCTTTATTATTGGTGTGATTATGTGTACCTTTTTTTTCCCTGAAAACGCCGTTCGTGCCAGAACCTCTCCTGCAGCTGCCGCTGAGTCTGACTTCCACGGGTGATAAGCGCTGACAGAGTAGCTCTGGTTTAGGCTGTATTCTGTAGTTCTGTAGTTAGGATAGCGCTCGGAGACGGCGCTGGCAGTCCTGGCAGCGCCAATAAGACCACTCAGATCTAGGTCTGAATCCTTGTGCCGGCACCTTAATGGCGCCCAAGCGTGCTCCCGGGGGGAGAGCAGGAGAGCTGACAGCCGACAGCGGGTAAGCGGTTTTCTCTTATTTCGGGTCCCTGGGTGCTGTGGACGTACTGTCCTGTGTTGGAGTGCCCCAATTTCCTCTGTGGACCTCGCGCCGGGTCTTTTATCCTTCTTCGATCGCCGGAGCTCCCTTCACTTACGTCCGGCCATGTTGGCTTGCAAGCCACGCCCCCCGATCACACTGCTCTTAATTGCATTGAGATGCATTGATTATATTACTTGAAGTGGTATTGATTTATCTGATGCATTTGATTATATTGTTTGGAGTTACATGAATTTCTTAATATTAGTTTAGTCCTGTGCTGTCTCACTCTATTGTTATTTTAACATAAGCATGATGAATGTGTAAGATATGAAAGGAATGATTGCATAAGACCTCTGTGTGCGACGTCAAAAGGTGTGTGAAAGAAGGGAGTTACAGTAAACTCTAACGTATCACACTATGTGGGGTCTGCGTCACTATTTCAGTGACTGAATCGGGTACATATGTCTTGCGTTTCTAAGTATTGGGTAACCAAGTAAGCCAGAAGAGAGAATAGGCACATTCACCATCCCTTGTTGATTTTAAAAAAAAAGCCATAGAGAGCAGAAGTGTGTCTGTGGTGATACTTTTTTGAGACCTTCCAATCAGATGTGGTTGCAGTGGTCTGTCTGAAATGCAGTGAAATATTGACTCTGTTCTTATACTGCGGGGTAAGAACTCCACTATCAGGGGTTCCGGGTAATTGTGTGGACGGGAGTCATTCCCTGTTGGTATTAAGTATACCAGAAGGTGAAACCCGGAAAGATATCACCAGTTTGCCTAAAAGAGTGCATTAATTGAATCTGCTATGTGTGTTAAAATGTGATTTAGTCATTGTACTACAAAGGTTTGTGCTCTACTAAAGTGCCTGGTAAAAAGTTGGAATAAGGC
Organism: Mixophyes fleayi; assembly: GCF_038048845.1. Taxonomy (NCBI): domain Eukaryota; kingdom Metazoa; phylum Chordata; class Amphibia; order Anura; family Limnodynastidae; genus Mixophyes; species Mixophyes fleayi. Next base: position 262,837,212 of record NC_134402.1, read on the forward strand.
AATTTATTTTCAAATATTTTTGCTGTTATTATATTAATAGTTGGATGTGGTATTGCTTCAAAAGTGAGTGAAATGGACCTTGCAAGATGTATGTATGATTAAATGTGGAAGTGACCAAGGCTGGGACTATGTGTCTGATATTTGACTAAATCCAAACCCCAGACTGAACATTGTGCCTGACTCCACTGACTGAGGATCCTACAAACATTTCCTAAAGTGTGTGACCGTCCATAAGAGGAGTCGGGATTAAGCGCAGGAGGATCAAGCAAGGAGAAAGAGAGAGAGAGAGGTGAAGAGACGAGCATGGAGAGAGGGTTAGGTGGAAGACTAGTAGGCTTTGAGGAAAAGGTGAATTTTAAGTGAAAGCTTGAAGGAGCACAAATTAGTACATAGCTGGATGGAGCGTGGGAGCTCATTCCAATGGAGGGGGGCAGCTCGGGAGAAATCTTGGATTCAGGAATGGGATGAGGTGATGAGGGTGAAGGAGAGGCGACGGTCATTCGCCGAGTGGGAGGGAGTGTGAATAGAGAGGAGGTTGGAGATGCAAGGGGCAGTTGAGTGGGAGAGGATCCTACAAATATTTCCTAAAGTATGTGACCATCCATAAGAGTCCGCTGGCGCAATTTCAGTGCCGTGAATGTGTAAAGTACAATACCTGCAGTTTCGCTTTCAGAGTGCATCACTGGGGGATGTGGTCAGGTACCTATGAACTGATCGCACAGGGTCAGACATAGTCTAAACTAGTATGAACATCTGTGTGATTACTTATACCCATCAGAGTAAAAACATGAGCCAATCTTACTGAGAATGAATATAGAGACTGTGTGACCTAGAAGTAGTGTTACATTATGAATTGTCACTAATAATCTACTGGTCAATGAGACCTAGAGGTTCTGTGAGATGTTTGAAAAATGGAATGAGAAAACACAGAATAAACTAGCTACTCCCCTTACAGGTACCTTCGATTAAATATGTGTTGAATAAATTAAGAAATGTTCTGTGTCACGAACACGCTCCCAGCTGCCGTGACTTTGGGGTGTTCGCTGTATGAGTTCACACATGATTTCAGCCCGCAGTCTCTCTCTACCTATCACACAGGTTATAGACCTACGGAATCGCCCCCAAACACAGCGCTCTCACACCTCGCGCACTTCAGGTTCTGCCACCACCTATTGAAAACGGACAATAGGACCCAATATACTGTTCCACACTGGCACGCAGGTTTCTAGCTATCCACAAACTAGCAAGACCCACACCAGCACACCCAGGGTTAACTCTTCACACCTCCAGACTGTTACACAAATGTAAATGCAAGCACACACAGCTTGTTAATCAAATGTATCAACAAATCACACACTGGCATTGCAAAGGTTAACTTGGTCGAGCTCTGACTCTTCTAAACAGGCTGATGGATTCGTTAGAGTATCAAGGATGCAACTTATTAAATTATAGATGTAATATACAAAAATACAGGGCATACAGATAAAAAAATAATGAGTAACAATTAATAGCTTTGACATAACAAGCAAAAACAGTTTAAAATAAAGGGTTACATTCAGATTTGCACTTACATAAATTGCATTCTGGCCAAGGGAATTTGGCTAGGAAGATGGACAGCTTATCAATGTGAATTGATTTCCCAAAAAGTCTGACAGTTTGTCCTTTCAACACACAGGTTTTTAAGCAAAATCAAATGGGATGGATTTCACAGGGGCAGCGTTCACAGCCATGCATCGCGGCGGTTTTCCGGCGGGTTTGCATTGCAAACAGCCGGATTTACGAATAGGCGCATTTCATCTTCAATTTGAAGCCGCCGGCGATGTAACGGCGGGATGTCATGCTCAAAGCCGCCGGCGATGTAACGGCGGGATGTCATGCTCAAAGCCGCCGGCGGCTTTGAATAGAACATAGCGCTTTTGCTTTAAATGATGGCGCTTTCGTGTAAAGGCGGTTTTTTTGAAAATTACACCTGTCTCCCGGCTTGTTACTATTGGCTATTTTCAAAGTCAGGAGATTTGACATCACAAGCCCTATATAAACCACTGGCCTGACACTTTTTCTCTGATAGGGTTTTGAGGAGTTTTGTGAGAGGAGTTTGGAGGATAGTGCTTTGTGAGAGTTGGTGAGAGTTGGAGTTTGGTGGATTGGTGGAGCGATATCTGATTGAAGTGTGAGTAGTCCTGTGGTATTTTTCTGTTTTGTACATTTATTTTCTCATTTATTTTCTGTCTTGTATTTTTTGTATTTGACTTGTCCTTTGTCTGTGTTACTTGTGTGTGCCTGTGTTGAGAGTGTGTCTGTTGATAGTCTAGTTTGTCCTTTGTGTTTGTCAGTCCTTCAGTGTTTTGTTTTTTTCTGTGTGAAAATGTCCAGAGATAGGAGGGGAGAACAGGCTGAGGAGAGGGAGATGGAGGTTGAGGGGTCAGAGGAGGGAGAGGGAGAGGTTGAGGAGACAGGACAGGGCAGGAAGACAAAGACAGGGAGGAATGTGCGCTTCTCACATGATGAGAATTGTGTGCTGGTGCACAATATCATTCCCTGCTACGAGGTCATCCTAGGGAACCTGGCAGCCCGGACTCCTCTAAGGCGGCGTCACCAACTGTGGGGGAGAGTCTGGGATGCCGTGAACGCGGTGGGCCCACTGAAGCGGACAGTGGCGCACTGCCGCAAGCGCTTCTCTGACATTAAGAGGAGGCTGAAGGAAAAAATGGCCCAAGAAAGGAGGTCTACAAGGCGCACGGGTGGTGGCCCCCCACTTCGTGTAGAGTACACCACTTACGAGGAGGAGCTGCGCCAGATAATGCCGGATGAGATTGTAGAGGGCATAAATGTGCAGGACACCGATTCGCCCTCTTTTGGCCAAGTAGTTGGTGAGTTATTTTATTTTTTTACCCTAAAAGTATTTTAAATGCTTTTTACTTTGTGTAATTGCTTTTTTCTTTATAAAAGTTTTTTTTTTTTTTTGTTTAAAAGTTTTTTTAGATTTTAAAAGTGTTTTTTTACTCTATTAGTTTGTAAAGGACGTTTTATTTAAAAAAAAACTTTTTTTTTTCGCAAACACATTTTTTAAAAAGACTGTATATTTTTAAAATGTTTTTTTGCTGCAAATACATTGTATGCTTTTTCTATTACATCCAGAATCGCCAGGACCGCAGTTCAGTCCCAGTCCGAGACCTACACCTCCATCGAGAGATTCGGGCACAGACGAGCAAGCAGGTGCGTAATTTATGTTTAGGAGAGAAATAATGGAGTTAATTGATTTTCTGTGCAAATGTTGCTGTCAAAGTAATTTGTTTTTTGTTTTTTTATGGTTTGCAATGTGAACTTAGGGCTACATTTACTAAACTGAGATGTTGCCTATAGCAACCAATCAGAATATACCTTTACTTTATTTATTGCATTCCACAAAATGACAGCTAAAATCTGATTGGTTGCTATAGGCAACATGTCCACTTTTTAAAGCACGCAGTTTAGTCAAAATACCCTAGCATGTACTACACAGAGGGAGTACTAAAATAGTATTAGTTTACCCCAAAGCACGGTCTAGCAGCATTTGGATGACTAAATTTTCATATTTGTAGGTTAAAAATACTTTGCTTATTTAGCCCCCTCAACCATACATAGTCCAAATGATAATGGGTATTAAAAGGATAATAAGTGCCTCCTTAAGCATGTAGCATAGGACAAGAAATCAGGAATGCAAACATTGTGAAAGAATCTGTAGTTGCTAAAGATTATTCTTTCCTATCCAGTGTTCAGAATGCAATATACAAACATATTATATCCTATATACTTACCGTCATTTTTCATACACAGGGCCCTCTTCATACCAGGCACCTCACCCCGAGTCCCTGCAAATGTCCCCTGAGCCAGATGACCAAACCATAATCACCCTGGAAACAGTGGATGCCCCTGTGTCTGGCCTCCAGGATGTTGCATCTGGCCCTGCTGAAGCCCCACACCACCAACCTGCACCGCAAAGTATGGACCCAGCCAGAGAAATGGCGCTGTCTATTGGTGCATTCCAGCAGCAGCAAACAATGTTCATGGAGAGCCAAACTTGCCACATGTCCCAAATTGCGGGCTATTTGAGGCGGTTACACCGCACAAATAGCCAGATACCTGCTGCAATCAACCGTCTGGCTAATTCATGGGAACAAACCAATGTGCAGATGGCCCAAATGACTGGGGCTGTGGAGGCATTACATTCATCCGTTCGTGAGGGGAATGCGAACGTGACCCAGCTGGCAGTCCAACTACAGCAGGAACTCATTGCCCGCTTGCCGGCACCTTTTTCATCCGCCACCACCAGTACAGCTAGTACGCCAAGCAGATCGGCACAGAGTACTCCTCCAAGGAGAGGTGCTCGCACCAGGGGTGGCTGAGGGAGAGGAGAGAGTGGCTTCCGAGGTGGTGATGTGCCTGCAAAAAGGCGGCGCTAGTGTTTGTTTTTTGTAATTTCTTCAAATATTTTTTCATGCATATGTATGCATTCGCAATTAACCTTTATTGTGTTAAATTGTAATAAATGCTGTTTAATTTCAATGCTCTCAGTCTTTCTTTTCATCAAATTAAACAAGAGTATACTGGTTTGGGGAAAAATGCACTCATTTCACTTACACATTGACATGTGCCTGTAACTTTCTAGGGACGTTCACATTTACTACATGAGGAATACACACTATCCTCTGTTTAAAAGTTAACATTTGGGCTAAAAAATAAAAAAACACTCACATCCAACACATTTTAGATCAATACATGTTTCTCATAGTATGCACTTACATGTAAAGTAAAGCTGATTGTAATGAGACGGTCTGTATTGTGCCTCCACCCCTGTGTGCTCTGCACATCACCAAATGGGACACGGACCCCTACTTGTTCACTGTCTACTGCAATAATCGGTGGGGTAAGTTGATGTAATGCTAGATTATGTATCAAACAGCCAGCCAGGATAATATCAGACCCCTTTTCAGGTGCATACATAGCCACCCCACCAGATTATTCTAGTAATCTGAACCTGGTTTACAAGAGTACAAAGGTACGCTATAACACACCTCTACTAGTGGGTATGTGACTCATTGAATTTGTGCTGTGCAGATGTCTGAGGATGCAGCAGAGGAGTCATAAGCCAGAAACCCATTTTTTATTTAGTAAATGTAGAATTGCTTTTACACTCTATTAAGGGATAACTATGTAATGACATATTGTGCATTCTGATTTTGGACAAACACCAGTATTCTTGAGGATTTGTTGCAATTTAAAAATAAAAAACAATACATGTGTAAATCAGTCAATAGATTGCATGGTGGGAAAACACAATAAAAAAAAAAGGTACACTTGAATTACAAAACACAGTGGCCTTTTTACATATACACTCCCAAAGGAGCTAACTTTGTACATGAAATGGCCCTTTCCCATCTGTTCTGATTGACCAAATACCTGAAACAGCACACTGTTTGAACAATCTCGCCGCTCACAAGCAGCGCTTTCATTTTGGTCTTTTGAATGGCGGTTTTCCGGCGGCTTTATAAACCCCCTAATAGTAAATCCGGCTGTTTGCATGTTGAACATTGGTAAAACCGTCATGGCGCTTTATACAGAGGCGGGTTTGAAAACATCATTTCTGGTCGTTTGGATGGCGGGTTTAGCGTTAGTAAATCCGGCGATGGCTAAACCGCCGAAAGTCGGCGGGTTTACAAACACGCCTGTTAGTAAATCTAGCCCTCGGTCTTTAAATTTTACACTTTAACTTATCAATGGATTCATTTTATACAACCTATTTACACAGCAGTTATGAATTATCCCTTATAAATAACTGCAAGCTCTCTATGATCACGACATTCAGTATTTCTTTTTTAAAAAAAAGGGTTTAAAATGTTTAATTTCATCTTCATGTCATTGTATCGTGAGGATGGTATCTTGATTGCATTTTCATTGTAAAAATGTGTTGCCTTGTCTCCCTGTAACCAATTGTTTGGGTTTCTAAGTGAAAAAAACCATACAGCAGCTGTTTAACTCAAGCACCCCTTCTGAATGCTCACATAAACATAGAACAGTCACAAAGACAGTTTAGTTAATTACAGTGAGAGAGTTTTGCAGCATCACCACAGCCCCCCTCTGTAAAGAGCTTGAGAGTTTCACAGACAGTAACATTTCTGTGACAGGTTTGAAATGAAGTATTACTATGCCATGATATTGCATTTTTTTTATACAGAAAGATGAGATTAGTAAATAGCAAAATGTATTTTTATGGTTTTTGTTTTCCTTGTATGACATGTTGACAAGATTATTCTTGTTATTAATATTTTCTATGACAATTGTATTCTGGAGTTTGTATGTTCTCCCCGTGTTTGCGTGGGTTTCCTCCGGGTGCTCTGGTTTCCTCCCACACTCCAAAAACATACTGGGAGGTTAATTGGCAGTTATCAAAATTGACCCTAGTCTCTCTTTCTCTCTCTCTCTCTCTGTATATTAGGGAATTTAGACTGTAAGCTCCAATGGGGCAGGGACTCATGTGACTGAGTTCTCTGTACAGCGCTGCGGAATCAGTGGCACCATATAAATAAATGGTGATGATGATGATGATAATAAATTACAAATTCATTTGGGACATTTACAAGCAGAACTAAAAGCTGCTGACGACAGATGAAAACATCACTGGTGAGTATTTTGGGGATTTATTATTTTTAATAAAAGTATGTGGTATAAATGAGGGTTTTTAGTGTCTTTATTGGGGTTTTACTAGACATAGCAATTTTAACAAGAAATACAGTCTTAAAAATGTATACAAATTATCTGGGCAGTGCGTTAACTAATGCTGAAACTAAAGCCTAGGGAAATTGCCTCATTCTGAACAGATTACATTTTTTGTGGTCCTTCAGTCAGAGTCATAGCTAGAGAAAGAAAATTGCCCTCACTCATTTTGGTGGGAGTGATAGTAGGTAGACCTACTGAGGGACAATAAGTGGCGTTATAATACACTCATATAAAGAACAACTTAAGATGAGCAAAATTGATATTATTTTAAACATATTTACTTCTTATATTTATATATTCATGATGCCTCTACCGGGCTAGAGGCCACCTTGACATACAAGAGATCATAGAGGTTCTGATGGTCTTTTACACTGAGCTTTATACCCAAAATCCAATTGATACAGATTTACGTGACTCCTTTTGGGAGTCGATTTCCCTACCCAAGCAAATAAAAGTACAATTAGACTCTTTAGTCGAACCCATTTCTGCTGATGAAGGCCTTTCAGCAATCAAAAATGTAAAATATTTTAAATACCCGGGCCCTGATGGACTTAGCGGGGAATTCTATAAAATCCTCCAAGTTAGAATCGTGGCTCCACTAACAGACTTCTTTAATGTGATCCTCTCGGATAATAAGATCCCTATACATTTCAATAAGGCCACAATTAAAGTGCTTCCCAAGTCGGGAAGGAACCCAGTACTCCCAGGATCTTATAGACCTATTTCTCTACTTAATGTGGATTACAAACTTCTTACGAAAATAATGGCATAGTGACTGAAAATATTGCAGCCAACACTAATACATAGAGATCAAACTGGATTTACATGGGGACGACATTCAGTGACAAAAGTTAGAAAAGTGCTAACGGTTCTCCAAGCTTTGGTGGTGTCTGGAACGGACGATCCCACCCTTTTATTATTCCTAGACGCTGAAAAAGCATTTGATCTTGTGATGTGGGATCATCTGTTTGGGACCTTCCATAGATTTTGCTTTCCTGATAGATATATTAATACTCTGAAAACTTTATATCAATCCCCTACCACACAAGATTTGGCAAATAGTTTTATTTCCTCTCCATTTGTAGTAGAAAGAGGTACCAGACAGGGATTCCCGATATCTCCGCTGCTGTTTGCGTTAGCTTTAGAACCCCTGGCAGTAGCATTGAGAGATAATTCTGAATATTACGGCATTCGTCTGCGGGGATGTGAGACTAAATTGACGCTCTTCGCAGATGACATGCTAGTTTTGGTCTCTGACCCCAGTTGATCCATCCCCGCCTTTATGTATACTATTCAATGGTTTAGTTCCTTTGCGGGTTGAAAAAATAAATGTTAACAAATCCGAACTAATGCCGCTATCTATTATCTTACACTACAATCAAATATTTAGGACTTTACATCCCAGCTAAATTACAAAATCTCTATTTCATTAACTATCCACCTATCATCAAAAAATATCTTCACTCCTGCTCAATTGGCATAATCTCCCATTGTCCCTCTTGGGCCACAATGCCACCAAGAAAAGCGTAATTTTTCCCAAGCTATCCTATCCACTTCAGATGCTCCCGATAGACTTACTTAAATCCGATTTACATACTTGTACCACAATATTCTCTAAATTTATAAGGCAGTCCAAAAAACCTTGTATAGTCAGACATAAATTAATCCTCAGAAAGGTCCAAAGGGGGCATTGAGTTACCGAATATACTTTCTTTTACACGGGCTGCTCTGTTCAGTAGACAGTGTAGACTGGCTCTACCACCATGAACATTTTACAAACCAATCACTGAAAAACGCTTTATTCCACTCATACTGCCCAGAAGCTTTACTACACTCACCAAAATCCCTGATACCTCCACAATTTCATCACAATGTTCTGTTTAAAGATACATATAAGGCATGGACTCACATTAATAAGAAATACAACAGAGATTTCAAATATACTAGATTCCTTCCAATCTGGGGTAATTCAACATTTACACATATGTCACACCAAGAAATGCCAATTTCTTGGTGTGGCATAAAACAGTATAATGGCAATCAAAGATGTATTTGATCCGGGAGGCAAACTCTATACTTTCCAACAATTGCGGAAGACAACTGGTATCCCAAACACACAATTTTACATGTACCTTCAACTTCGACATTACATCACCTCTGTTCAGCTGCTAATAATCACACCTGAGACTCCTGATGATCTAGATGCCCTACTCACCTTTTTAAAGTCTTCGCTTTATAGAATGCAATACATATATGCGGATCTCATCCATGTAGAACCTACACCTACCTGGAAACGAGCTTTGGAGGCTTGACAAAAAGATATCCCAAGCATAACTGACTCAGACAACTTAATTTGCTACTTTGATTCCACTTGGAAATCTCTGACTTCAACTCGTCTTCAGGAGGTCCATTTAAAAACAATTCACAGGGCTTACTCAACTCAAGCCAGACACTGCTTCATGATTAGGGAGTAGACAGGGCTATGCCCAAAATGTACACTCAAATAGCAGATTGGCTACATAATTTTTGGGAATGCAGGAAAATGAAAAAGACTGAAATAAAAAAGTTTTGGAATTAAGTTACAAATTTCATTAATTATAGTTTCAAAATACACGTGACTGCATCTAGAGAACCACTCCTTCTCGCTAATTTCGATGCCTGGAAGAATGCTTTACCCTCCCTTGAGTTGCTTCCTGCCCTAACAATAATGTCCACTGTAGCCAAATAGTAGCCAATGTGATTTTTTTACTGGCTTACATCATCACTGGCCTTTTTTTTTTTTTTTTTTTTTTGCTATTGGAATTATACTTTTCCGGTCTCTTTTTTTGTTTCCTCCTTTTTTTTTTTTTTTTGTTATACATCTAATGGACTATTTTTAGTTATCCTTTTATCTTTTATCATTTAGGGATTTATCTATTAAACCCTTCTGGGTATTTCCAGAGTGCCTACTGTTGTCATTATATTATTGTCATCACTTCTGTGTATTTTTGCATCTATTTTTATTTTATTTTATTCTATTTTGCAGATTGTAAATTCATAGCGTCGTGGGTCAATACTATGTTTTTTGTATTATAGCTTATTGGGAAGTTTGGAATTCGTCCCACACAGACCCACATTGGCAGCTTTACATTTTCTTAGAGCAGCGCTGTTATCCCTACACTTTTTCTATTCTAAAAGTTTGGGAACCACTGCACTAAGCTGATGTTATCATTTCTATTGTGATACCTTAATTTATGAAATTGTTTATATGTTCAATATTCCTATTGTTGTTGTTTTCTCTTCTTTAAAACCAATAAAGAGAATTTCAAACAATAAAGGACGATACCCACTATTGACAATTTTCTGTTTTTTTGTGATGCTTACCTGCATAGGGGGATTTTAAATTTTACTACGCAAGAAGTGCCCATCTCTCATTAGGGGTGTAAATATATTGTACGCCTGCAGATGCTAAATCATAGCTTCAAATCCATGCAGTGTCTCATAAAAATGGATGCAATAATAAGCACATGATTTCACCAAAGAGCATTTGCACTGTGCTTTTGTATGTTTGTAAATAATCTTAAATATGTTCCAAAGTTTTCAATAGGCAATTTCAGGCAGAAGTCTTCTTTCAAATATCAGTGTTGTAGAACCACATATAATGGGCCTGATTCAGTAAGGAAAGTAAGACAAAAAAATGAAAAAGTTTTCTTCTGGACAAAACCATCTTACAATGCAAGGGGTGCAAATTAGTTTATTATTTTGCACATAAGGAAAATACTGGCAGTTTTTTCATGTAGCACACAAATACTTGATAGCTTTGTTTTTACACTAACACGGCGGTTCCCAAAGTGTGTGCCGCGGCTCCCAGGGGTGCCGCAAGCCAACTATAGCTGCAGCTGTCACTGAATATCGACGTCAGTGACAAGTGGGAGAGAGGAGGCTGCTGGGTCCCGGCGCTCGGCGGATTGGTAAGTTTACGTGTTTTTTTCTATGGCTGGCGCGGGGCAGACAGAGTGAGAGGGATCGTGACAGCTGGGGACAGCATGACAGATATGTGTATCATTGTTTCCCTATGTCCGTCCTGACTTGTTGCTGTTGCCTTCTATTTTATTTCTGTTTATATTACTGAGCAATTGTCAAATAACTGAAAATAACCCACTCAATTCTACTGTAGAAATGCATACATTTATTAAACGGATATGGTCGAAAAATGTAAATGTGGTTCAAATTAGTAGTTTGCTAGCAAATGCTGTTAAACTGCCTGTCCAGAGCATTGGACTAGTTCCATGGAAATTGGGACTTTTGGCACTTATACAACCCAATGCTACATCGTGCAGCCAAGAATACACTTCCTGTTTTTCATTGTCATCTACTACCTGTTATATAACTGATATCTGTGCAGAGAAAAAATCTATATAAACATAGTGAAAGAGTGACAAAACTCAAGAATGGAGGTTATTTAAGAGAAACAGAAAAGAATCTTGAATGTACTTTGAGATTTCAAACAGGCCAGCAACAATGCAGTTAGCCCACCTCCCGCTGTATCTTCCAGTCAAAGTCAGCGTGAAAGAGGAGGCGGACAGAGGGCAGAGGAGGGGACAGCGTGAGATAGGGCAGAGGAGGGGGACAGCGTGACAGAGGAGGGGGACAGCATGACAGAGGACGGGGACAGCGTGACAGAGGAGGGGGACAGCGTGACAGAGGAGGGGGACAGCGTGACAGAAGGCAGAGGAGCTGGGACAGAGTGACAGAGGACAGAGGAGGGGGCAACGTGACAGAGGAGGGGGACAGAGTGACAGAGGAGGGGGATAGCGTGACAGAGGAGGGGGACAGAGGGCAGAGGGGGCAGCGTGAGAGAGGGCAGAGTGTCTGGATGCAGAGGGGGCAGATTGTCTGGATGCAGAGGGGGCAGTGTGTGAGGGGGCAGAGTGTCTGGATGCAGAGGGGGCAGAGTGTCTGGATGCAGAGGGGGCAGAGTGTCTGGATGCAGTGGGGGCATTTTTGCATACAACTAAATAAGTATTTCTGTCCTGACCTAAATACTTATTAAATTTTTTTGACCCAACTACTTCTAAAATAGGACTGCTCGGTAATTATTTTGGAAGGGTGCCTTGAAAAAATTATGGAGAACTGCAAAAGTTTGGGAACCACTGCACTAACATATGAAGTTGATCTAGGACATGCCCTACGCCAATTATAAAACTGTCCCCACATTTTAAATTTATCTCCCCCTCCAATGCAACATGATTTTGTCCAGGTGAAAAGTTACTTTCCTTAATGAATCAGGCCCAATGAATTCAATTAGTGAACATCATTTTGAGGGGTGTTACTCATTAAGTAATACTGTAGTGTATTCTTTTTTTCCTTCACTTTTTATATTTTTTCATAGTCTACTTCCAATTGTTGTTATTAAAATGAAAAATAGAAAAATGTAAAATGAAAATGTAAAAAAAGAGGTAATACCCTCATGAGGTCATGTTCGATTTCAATTGTACAGATTGACTGCCTTTTTTTCCTTTTCTTCTGTAACCTCAACTTTTTTGTTGTTGTTGAAAATAAAAAGTTAAAAAAAGAATAGCATAACTTTCTCATGTTAGTGGTAGAGGCTGAGAAGTTAATATTAGTCACTTTCTAATTGTTCATATTTATTCTTATGTATGTTTTAATTGGAGGATAAGGATCATGTAATATTATTGTCTAGAGACCAAGCTTGGGCAACTCTAGCTGGCCAGAGGTTGAGAGGAATTGCCGAGTTTTGTAGTCCCTGAATAACTGGAGAGCTATGGGTTGTTCTGTCTCTTGCATATATTGCAAATGTTTCAAAACTAAGACAGAGGGGACATTAGAAAACAATTTAATTGTGTATGTTATACTTTGTATCATTTAATGAGAGGGACATCCATACTGTACCATGCTATTTGCTTTTAGTGGCTTCCTGGATTGCAGAGAAAATGTAATATTTAGGTGTGATACAAACACTTGTTAACAAAGTTCAAAGAGTGTGGATATGATTGCATACATGTACAGTAGGAAGCAGCAAGACTTTAATTATCAACCTTGTTTGACTATTAGAAGAAAATAACAGCTTTTATTTCCTTACAGGAACCAAGTTTTAGACTGCCTCAGTTTCCTCTGAATGGTTTCCAGTGACAGCCCCAGGTTTTAAAGATTTGCAACTGGAATTTTTGACCATGGAAATGTCACTATTGTTCAATACTGACCAACTACACAATGAAATATATTTTTTTCATGTTAAATGCCATTTTTATCATCTGTTCTTACTCTTCAGGCCTTATACGTTAAGAGTTATTGAGGAATATTTTAAATTAAAAAATGTTAATCATATTAAAATTCAGGATCGCAATGTCCCTGCAATCTATTTTCAAACTTTGCAAACTATGATGACAGGTGTTAACTACTGAAGTATTTATTTAGGATATTGCTGATAAAACATGGTCTTTAGATCAGATGTAGGCCTGCAAATCTCATTAATTTCATTAAAGTGCTTTTTTTTTATTGGGAAGTGTGTTTTAAAAATGCAACGCCAGTAAGTAAAATTGTTTATAGATTTTTACATTACATCTATAACATGTATAGGGGGCATCTTGGGCTACTGCCATGGCCTATAGTTGATAAATCTATCTCCATAGGCACAAGTAATATATGCACAGTTTGGATAACTGTATATGTTTACAGTGGGAATGTAAGAAAGTGAATAAAGCATAGTAAGAGGTATATACATTGAGGGCCTCATGTAGAGTTAGACATAATTGACATCCAAAGAGCAGGTGTAAATTTTGTCTGAAAAAAAGACACTTTTTACATAGTATTCTCACTTGTAGGCATCTCAGCTGTTCGGCATCATTATCAGTTCATAACTTACACAAGTGGTAGAGCACCCGCATCAGATACATTTCCTGACAGTTGTATCTGCATCTGCTTCCCAGTCAACATTTACTTATAGTCCTTATAGTACTTTGCCTACATGTGCATGCTCTTTGCCTCTCCCCTATCCACCTCTAGAAGTATAAGTAATGATATGTTCAAGACTCTGCATACAAACCCAAGCACAAGTCATTTTTGTGGCCATGCGCATTAGCTAAATTCATATTTTATGCCACGCAAAAGGACGTGCGTCCAACTCTACATGAGGCTCTGAGTACCATTTTTCAAAACTTTTTTTGCCCTCAAACCGATGCAAGCTCTATTAAGCACTGCAATGAAAGAACTGAGTAAATCAAGTACTAAAGTATTAAAATTAAAAAGTGTTTCACTGCTGACAATTCTGTCACACTGACAAATATTTGCAATTTTGTTTTTTAGCACAAAATTATACAAATAAAAAAAATAACCTTTTTATTGTAAATGTACTTTTATACTTTAAACATGTTCAAATTATATTTTTTGTTTATGCCACAAATAAAAAGATTTGAGAAATTATTTGCTGAGAATAGAATTATTACCCCCATATGTAAATTGTTATGTTCATATCTGTACCTAAATATGGCTACAAAAGGATATTGCCAGGAATTGACATGGACAGAAATTATCAAGAGCTGAGGTCAAAACTTTCCTTAATACAATGTGCATTTCTCAAAATCTAACTGTACTATGTTTAGCCATACATAACACAAATATTGGACTGCTTGGAGATGAAGTATATTTCCATGTTAAACTACTATTTTGTAATTGCTGTGTTTTATCACAGCTTAAAGTTTATATATTTTTATTGTTGTATTTAGAGGTCTTAGAAAAAAAATGACTAAGGGGAGCTTTACTGTGCGATTTGCAAACTACCACATATCACTTGTGGGTTTTCAGATTTCATCCTATGGTTTGGAGGCTGAAAACTCAAACTACATCTGATGTGTTGTGGATTGCAACTCTCTATACTGCATGCGGTGTAGGCCAAACTTTGTGTTTTGACTATGTGGAGTCATGGCGAGGTGTACTGTGCCCAGTCTGATAGAAAAATGGAAAATGAAAATGTAAAAAAAATCCCCTCCAACTGAAAAAAAGATCGGGCCCCTGCACCTAGAGAGTCATCATCATCACCATTTATTTATATAGCGCCACTAATTCCGCAGTGCTGTACAGAGAACTCACTCACATCAGTCCCTGTTCCATTGGGGCTTACAGTCTAAATTCCCTAATACCCATACACAGACAGATACACAGACTAGGGTCAATTTGTTAGCAGCCAATTAACCTACCAGTATGTTTTTGGAGTGTGGGAGGAAACCGGAGCAATGGAAGAAAACCCACGCAAAGATAAGGCCATGGTCGGGAATTGAACTCATGACCCCAGTGCTGTAAGGCAGAAGTGCTGACCACTCAGTCACCATGCTTCCCAATGCCAACTAGCACTGGGCTGATCTATATGGAATTGCAGTGTCAACCATATGTACGTCACTGTTGCCCCTGTTGGTCTTGCTGCAATGCCCCTGATGAAAGAGACAGACTTCCTGCTTATTCATTTATCCCTTGCAGCATTGTACATTCATTCAGTGCTGATACAAGTCTGTGTGTGGCTATGAAAACTCTAGAATGTAAGCTCTCTCGGGGAAAGTCTTCTCTACCTGCTGTATCAAGTCCGTCAACTGTCAGTCTTTCTCATATGTACCTTATGTATTTTATTGAACTTTGTGTGAGTGCTATGCTGTTTTCTCACAAGCACCAAGTTTGTGCTTTTATCTGTTGTACCTCACGTTGCTATAATGCGTGTTCATGAACTTGCTGATATGCTTGTATTCATGTTTGTTTTGCTTATTGTATTCATGGATGTTATATCTGTGTGACGTTTGTCTGGCCCTACACAATCTGTGGTGTCTTATAAATAAAACAATGATAATGATAATAATGGAAACACACTGTAACCCAGCCACAAATCCCACTTTCTGGACTCCTGATCGAATGTCAAATGTAGATAGGTAAAAGTGTGAAGAGGTCAGGTGAGTGAATCAAGCTGTTTACACTCACCACTGATATCTGTGTGATACTTCACAGATTTGCCACACCTAAAATTGTAATCACATTTCCTCTTAGATAAGCTCATGAATCAGTTCCCGTAATTGTATTTTTCTTCATGCCATTTTTATGTTTTAGAGAAGTAAAGAAGCAATATAAACACAGCATTATGATACAATGAAGATATACAAATCGACACAAGTAATAATAAGGCAAACAGCTGCAAAGTTAATTGTTTCTTATTAAGGTCAAACACTACTTTTAATTGCAGTGAGTAAGGAAGAACTTATACATTCCTAAAAGTATCACTATATATAGTCAAAGCGATAGATCACGCTCTGGCTAGTTGGCATAAGTTGGTAGGGGTGGTTCAGGACTTTTCTCTTCCGTCTCCTCTACTTTCCCTGTCTGCTGTGGCATCTTTAATTCCAAATCTGGACCTTTGGATTTCCAGGGGAGTAGTTAGGCTAGCGGACCTTTGTGAGCAAGGGGTCCTGGTGCCGTTTTCCTTTCTTCAGGAGCGTTTTCAGATCCTGACCTCTGATTTCTACAAATACCTCTGGGATTGCCATTGCATCCAAGTGCAGAGGTCTGGTTCACCCTTACCATACTTCCCCCTGCCGCTAGTGAAACTCTTGACCCACTCACGCTCTCATGCTGGGGGTATATCAGCTTGATGCCTGTACAAGTGCAATGGGAACTTGATCTTGGTCAACCCCTGACAGAGGAAGACTGGGAGCGTATTTTCAAGAATCTATATAAAATCTCTAAATGCTCATAAAATTGATCCACAGGTTGTATTACACTCCATTTAAACTGCATAGAATTTGTCCCTTAGTATCTCAATTCTGTTGGAGGGAGTGTGGGGAAGCCGGAACCCTTTTTCACATTTTTTTTTGGACCTGTCCCTAAATTAAACCTTTATGGGATGAGGTGTTAGATCTAATTTCATCATCATGATCACCATTTATTTATATAGCTCCACTGGTACAGAGAACTCATTCACATCAGTCCCTGCCCCATTGGAGCTTACAATCTAAATCCCCTAACACACACAGACAGAGAGAGAGAGAGACTAGGGTTAATTTTTGATAGCAGCCAATTAACCTACCAGTATGGTTTTGGAGTGTGGGAGAAAACCGGAGCACCCGGAGGAAACCCACGCAAACACGGGAAGAACATACAAACTCCACACAGATAAGGCCATGGTCGGGATTTGAACTCATGACCCCAGTGCTGTGAGTGCTAACCACTGAGCCACCGTGCTACCCCACTTCATTAGTCATTGCACCACAATCAACTTTGGCTCTACTCCAACTATATCCGTCTGACTTTCCAGTTCACCACCGATATGTGATGAGTCATATTCTAATTGCCAGAGCGGCTATTGCCCAGCCGTGGAAGAACCTGGCTCCCCCTCAAGTATTCATGATAAAGGGCCCCAATGGGATGGTTATACATGAAACAAAGATTTGTGGCAATGTTTATAAATTATCTGGACCTAATAGTTGCAGTGGGAATGTCAACTTGTCTGTCACAATAGAAATGCATATAGCCCATGAAACTTGATAACATTAACAATATCCAAATAATGTTATTTTTATTATTATTATTCTTTATTTATATGGCGCCACAAGGTGTCCGCAGCGCTGTACAAAATACAGTACAGGCAGTAAACAAGGGTATGACAGTACAGAGTAGAACAAGTATAGCCAAGACTTCAATATCTCCAAGCAAAGCAAGTAGAGTGGTGTAGGAGAAGAAGAAATGGTATTGAGACAGAAGAAAAGAGGGCCCTGCTCAAAAGAGCTTACATCCTAAGGGGAGGGGAGACAGACAGCAGGCACATTGGGAGTCAGTAGATGGGTTCAAATACAAGAGTAGACAGGAAAGTGGGAGGTGATGAGAACGATAAGGTTAAGTGGATGGTTGGGAGGCCTTAAGGCACAGATGAGCTTTGAGAGCCCGCTTGAAGGAGCCAACATTAGAGGAAATGCGAATAGAGGGAGGGAGGTTGTTCCAGTGAAGGGGGGCAGCACGGGAGAAGTCTTAAACTCTGGCATGGGATGAGGTGATCAGTGCAGAGGAAAGGCGATGGTCATTGGCCGAACGCAGGGAACAGGCAGGAGTGTGGATGGAGAGGAGGTTAGAGATATAAGGGGTAGTGGAGTGGGAGAGGTCCTTGTAGGTGACAGTGAGGAGTTTAAAGAGGATTCTGAAGGGGAAAGGGAGCCAGTGGAGGGCAAGGCAGAGAGGGGAGGCAGAGGAAGTGTGGCGTGAGAGAAAGATAAGTCTCGCAGCCGTGTTAAGAACAGAGCGTAGAGGGGCGGGGAGGAGAAGGTTGCAGTAATCGAGATAGGAAATAATCAGAGCATGGATGATGGTTTTAGCAGCCTCCTGAGAGAGGAAGGGCCGAATGCGGGCAATGTTCCGTAGTTGGAAGTGACAGGAGTGGGTAAGAGATTGAATGTGGGGGGCAAAGGAGAGGGAGGACTCCAGGGTGACACCCAGGCAGCGGAGTTGGGGAACAGCAGAGATGGTAGTGTTGTTAACGGTGATGGAAAGTTCACGGTGAGTAGAAGATTTAGAAGGAGGGAAAACAATGAGTTCAGTTTTCGCAATGTTGATTTTGAGAAAACGTGAAGACATCCAGGAGGAGATGGCGGAGAGGCAGTCAGAAACACGAGAGAGGGGGGGGAAGGTCAGGAGAGGAGATGTAGAGTTGAATGTCATCAGCATAGAGGTGATACTGGAGACCAAAGGAAGAGATGAGATCACCCAGGGAGGTGGTGTAGAGTGAGAAAAGAAGAGGACCGAGAACAGAGCCCTGAGGGACCCCAACAAGGAGGGGGGAAGGGGGTGAGGATGAATCAGGAGTGGAAACAGAGAAGGAGCGGTTGGCAGTGCCAGAGAGGCCAAGAGAGAGAAGGTTCTGCAGAAGGAGGGGGTGGTCCACGGTGTCAAAGGCAGCGGAGAGGTCCAAGAGAATGAGCAGGGAGAAGTCGCCCCTGGATTTGGCCGAGAGGAGGTCATTAGTAACTTTGGCCAGGGCGGTTTCAGTCGAGTGGAGGGGGCGGAAGCCAGATTGAAGGGGGTCAAGTAGGGACTTAGCAGAGAGGTGACTGGAGAGGCGTTTGCAGACAATACGCTCAAGTCGATTGGAGGCGAAGAGGAGAAGTGAAATGGGGCGGTAGTTAGCTAGAGAGGTGGGGTCAAGGTTAGGTTTCTTAAGAATGGGGGAGGTAAGGGCATGTTTGAAGGAAGAGGGGACGATGCCAGTAGAGAGAGATAGATTGAAGATGTGAGCAAGTTGGGCGCAGTTAGAGGGGGAAAGGGAGCAAAGGAGGTAAGAGGGAATGGGATCCAGCTGGCAGGTGGATGGAGGAGAAGAGAGAATGAGGGAGTGGACTTCGTCACCCGATGTGGGGAGAAAGGAGCACCAGGGTTGGTTATTGGAGGAGGAAGGTAGGATGACAGTGGCTGAAGTATGCAATGAGGGGGAGATGTCCAATCTGATAGCCTTAATTTTGGAGGAGAAAAAGGAGACAAAGTTAGTGGCAGAGAGGGAGAGAGGGATGGGGGGAGGGGAGGAGAGGAGGGAGTTAAAAGTGGCAAAGAGGCGGCGGGGATTGGAGGACTGAGAAGAGATGAGAGACTTAAAGAAAGATTGTTTGGCAAGGGAGAGGGCGGAGCTGAAGGAGGAGAGGATAAACTTAAAGTGAAGGAAATCGGCCAGGGAGCGAGATTTCCTCCATAGATGCTCAGCAGCACGAGTGCACTTCTGAAGGAAGCGGGTAAATTTAGAGTGCCAAGGTTGGGGTAACCGATGGTGGCATTTAACAGTAGAGGCAGGGGCAAGGGCATCCAGAGCAGTGGTTAGGGAGAGGTTGTAGAGGGAGGTTGCCTGATCAGGGCAGACCAGGGTAGGAAGTGGAGTAAGAAGAGTGTCCAGAAAAGAGGAGAAGGAGGTAGGGACCAGAGCCTCAAGGTTGCGCTTGGTGAGGGTGGATTTAGGTAGGGGGTTGCAGGGGAGGGCGACAGAAAGGAGAGGAGATGGTGGTCAGAGAGCGGAAAGGGGGAGTTAGAGAAGTCGGAAAGAGCACAAAGATGAGAGAAAACAAGATCAAGGGAGTGACCAAGACAGTCGGTGGGGAATGTAGTCCACTGAATGAGACTGAAGGAGGAGGAGGGGGCAAGGAGTTTAATGGAGGCGGGATCGGTGGGGTTGTCAATAGGGATATTAAAGTCGCCAAGAATAATGGAGGGGAGGTCGAAGGAAAGGAAGTGGGGAAGCCAGGCTGCAAAGTTATCAAGAAAGACGGAAATAGGACTAGGAGGGCGGTAAATGACAGCAACACGAAGGTGGATGGGGGAGAAGAGACGGATAGCGTGAACTTCGAAAGAGGAGAAGGAGAGGGAAGGTACAGTGGGAATGACCCAAAAAGTACAGTTGGGGGAAAGGAGGAGGCCCACGCCACCTCCCAGACAGTCATTCGGTCTGGTGGAATGGGAGAAGGAGAGGCCTCCATGGGAGAGAGCAGCGGGGGAGACAGTGTCCGTAAGAAAAGAGCCAGGTTTCCGTGATAGCTAGAAGGTTAAGAGAGTTGGATATGAAGAGGACATGAATGGCAGGCAGTTTATTACAGACGGATCTGGAGTTCCAGTGGGCACAGGAGAAGGGGAAGGAGGGAAGGGGGGAGATAGGGATAAGGTTAGCGGGATTACTGGAGCAAGGGGGGGATTAAGAATGGGGCGGGGAGAGGGACGATAGGAGAGGATGGGTATAGGACAGGAGCGAGGAGGCATGGTGAAAGCTAGAGAGGAGAAGGGACAAAAATATGGGTGCAGAAGGAAAAGGAGGGGAGGAAGAGAGTCAGGGAAGGGGAGAGAGAAAGACAGAATGTGAAGCCAGCGGTAAGGAGCAACAATAAGGGCAAAAATGACACCAGTGATAGAACAAGCTGTAGAGAGTGTGAGTGAAGGACAAGGAAGATAAGACAAAGAGGCAGGAGCACAGGGCAATCAGAGGCAAGGCATAAAACAGGGCAATGAGATCAATGGCTAAAAAATTATGACAGAAGCAAGGTAGTATAAGAACAGTAGAGAACAGAATAATGAGTGAAATAGAGAATAAAGTTAAAAGCAAGTTAAATGAGATTAAGTGGAAAGAGAGAAAATACTAGGCTAGGTGGAATGCAAAGCAAAAACAAATTACTGTAATAAAATAGGGGTGCAAGAATCCAGGGGAGCATAGGAGTATTCAGGTGCAGGCGAGACCGGAGGGTGAATGTCCGCAGGAACTGGCAGAGGAACAGGAGTGCAGATGAGGCCAGGTGAGTGCCTGGTGAGTCCAGGAGAGAAGCCAAACCAGGTGAGACCAGGGAAGAAGGCAAATCAGGTGAGTCTAGCTAAGTCCAAGGGGAGAAGCCAATCCAGATGAGACCAGGGGAGAAGGCAAATCAGGTGAGACCAGGTAAGTCCAAGGGGAGAAGCCAATCCAGATGAGACCAGGGGAGAAGGCAAATCAGGTGAGACCAGGTAAGTCCAAGGGGAGAAGCCAATCCAGGTGAGTCCAGGGGAGAAGGCAAAACAGGTGAGTCCAGGTAAGTCCAAAGGGGGAAGCCAATCCAGGTGAGTCCTGGGGACAAATCACACTAGGTAATTCCAGGGGGAAATCAGGTAAAGATCAAGCACAGAGGTAGTAGAGAGTCAGGGAAAGATGAACTGATCAGGATGGTGGAACCGAAGGAGGCCACGTGGCTGGGCCCGCACATGAGGGAGGAAGGTAATGGCTGGTTAATGGTGGCATGGGGGATCCAGTGGCATTGCAGGAGGAAAGGCATCAGAGTAGTGGTGGGCTGGTGCCAGAGGGAGAAATAAGTCAGGTGGAGGGGACAGAGGCATACGGGAGACACTGGGAGCAGGAGCTGGGTGTCCGGAGGGAGCAGGAGAAGACAGCAGGCCCAGGCTGGGGACTGTAGTGACTGCTAGCAGCCGAAGTTCGCGGTCATGGGCAGCAACAGGGATAGGCGGTGGTAATCGGTGTCCAGGCAAGCGAGGAGGCATCAGGTATGGAGACAGGGGTCTGTGGTAGAATAGGCTGCCGGAAGGTAGGCCCAGGCCACAGCCTGTAGTAGGAGCGGTAGGGGGCGTGGGGGCGAGAGGACTCCAGTAGGTGCCGCAGGTCTGGTCGTGGATGCATCCATTCAGCAGGAGATCCAGGGGAGAGGGGGACGTCAGATCATCTGGAGCAGCAGAATGAGAAAGGCCAGTAGTGAGGCCAAAGCCGCGGCCTAGAGTAAGGGAGAAGCCGGGCTATCCAGTGGAGGTGGAGTAGTGCAGCTCCAGGAGGAGAGATGCGGCAAGGAGGGGGCCTCTGGTTGAGGAGCAGGGAGTGACCAGGAATAAGTGTGGGAAAAAAGTCCAGTGGATAATGGGCCGAATGCTGCCGGCTCATAGTAGTGACGGTGGTCGATCACAGTGGGAGCAGCTAGAGGGTCGGGTCCGGCAGGAACACCATGGGTCGCTCCGGAAACTTGTAGGAGCAGCTTGAGGGAGCAGGAGCCCATGAATGGGCTAGTGAAGAAGGTCGGCTCGGGCAGGAACACCGAGGATTACTCCGGTAGAAATACGGGGCCCAGGTGGAGTTCCACACCGGACTCCAGAGGAGAGCTCGGAGACACGTCTGCTCTGACCAGACGCTGTGAGTAGAACCATGTCACAAAGTTGTTGATGGTAATGTTGATGGTATATTGTAACCTCTATATGGTTAAACCAACATCTTATGTGGAACATGCAACTTTTGATTTATTAATGATGGTCAAGACACTACTATCACAATCTGCCTGCAGCTTGTTGCTTCATATTGGCAGCTCCTGCCTCCAGGACTATTGGACTTTATATTTGTGTTCATTGTATGTGTTATAGAAGTACCTCTGTTCACTAGAGGTGCTGCTATTGTGCCTTTGCTATTACTAAGGGTTAACCTGTGTCACTAATTATCTCCTGCACCTGGGTGTTCCCTATTTATACCTGCCTCTCTCTCTCCTGTTCTGGTCATTGTTGTTTTTTTTGCCCTTCCTATGGTTTTGTTCTCCTGCTGCTGCTCTTGTACCCTCGGACCCTCACATTTTGCTGCTGACAGCACTTCTCTTTATCTCTCTCCTCTTACCTTGCAGTCTGCAGTATTACTTGCAACCAGAATTCAGCCTTATCAGGAATCTCTGTGCAGTTTCAAATATATTTGGTTCGTACTATTTATTTGTATTTTCTAGCAATAAACACCTTATGCTTCATCACATCCCGGATTTCATAGCTGTGATTTATTTTGAAGTGTGACAGTAGGACCAGCCAAAAAGACAGCTTTGGAGTCATGTGAAAGATCCTGTTTCAGATTTTCTCCTGGGACTCTTTTTGCAATTGCTTTTCATTTGTTTCCTCTTGCAACATGTCTGCCTCACAAATTACGGAACTACCTATGCTACAGACTCTACAAGCAATCTTAATTTTACTATGCTCCCAGTTTGCTCAATTTTCTGCCTTACTTATGGACCCACTGCGGAGGCTGTCAGATTTTGTCTATCCCAGTTCTGATGCTGTAGATTTGTCTCATCCAACCTCCTCTGCTGCTGAATCAGTGCAAACAACATATTTTAATAGTGCTACTAAAAATTTACTGTTTACCAAGAACTATGGTATAACAAACTCCAGGTTCACAGCTGGTCCATGCCCCCATCTGACTGAAGAGGAGCGGCGGCGCAGAAGAAATGTCTCCAGTTCTGAATCGCCAGCCGCTGTCTCCAGTTCCGAGTTGCCAGCCGCTGTCTCCAGTTCCGAGTCGCCGCCACTGTCTGTTCTTGAGCTACAGCCTGCTTCAGAGAGGGCGTTGCCCCTGCAGCCTGCTTCAGAGAGGGTGCTGCCCCTACGGCCTGCTTCAGAGAGGGCGCTGCTCCTACGGCCTGCTTCAGAGACTGCACTGCTCCTATAGCCTGCTTCAGAGAGGGCGCTGCCTCTCAAATCTGCTCCAGTGACCCTTGTCAGTCAATATGCTCCAGCCCAAGTTGCCAGTCAATACGGTCCAGCCTGTGTTGCCAGTCAATACAGTCCAGCCCGAGTTGCCACTTCTCACGGTTCAGCTCAAATTATTACTTGGTGCTATCCGGTCCGAGGCTTCTCCCAGTGCTGTCCAGTCCGAGGTTTCTCCTACTGCTTTCCGATGCAAGGCTTCTCCCAGTGCTTTCCGGTGTGAGGCTTCTCCCAGTGCTTTGCGGTCCGAGGCTTCTCCCAGTGCTTTGTGGTCCGAGGCTTCTCCCAGTGCTTTCCGGTCCGAGGCTTCTCCCAGTGCTTTCCGGTCCGAGGCTTCTCCCATTGCTGTCCGTTCCGAGGCTTCTTCCAGTGCTGTCCGGTACAAGTGTGACCAGTCTGGTCCATTCTCCAAGTCTGCCCAGTCCGGGCCATCCTCTAACTGTGCCAAGTCCGGGCCATCCTCCAAGTGTGCCCAGTCTCATGCTGACGGTCTCCAGTCTGTGCCGTCTCTTGCCGACGGTCTCCAGTCCCAGCTGTCACCTACTTTTGATGGATCCTTTCTCAATTTAGTGTCCTTCTGAGGTTTTGTGCTTCATATTTTCCCTCTGTACCTAGCCTTGTCAACAACCCAAAAAGGTAGGTACTGTTCCTGTTAACAAATTTTAGAGAACAAGCCTTAGAATGGGCAAATCCCTTTATCGAGACTAAGCATCCCATCCTGTCTGATTTACAACTCTTTACTGAAGCAGTGATCGGGAAGATTGCGCCATCCATCGCAGTACCAACTTGCGGGTCATCAGTACATTCGGTAATATCTCCTATGACCTCGGTCCAAGAATTACCACTGTGCTCTACTCAAGTCGTTCAGGCACCCAGTCCGAGGAAGTCTCACAAACAGAAAGGTCGAAAGAAGAAAGGAGGCTCTGTGGTGCCTCAACCTCCCTCTGGTATTATTTCCATCTCCATTCCGCCCTTGGACGTGGACTTCTCTACCAAGACTCCGACTCTGGACTATGATTCAGCCTTTTTTAACCATATTTGGTGATTCGGGCGTCTGGAATCCACCCTTAAGGGAGGGGGTACTGTCACAGTCTGCCTGCAGCTTGCTGCTTTTTATTGGCAGCTCCTGCCTCCAGGACTATTGGACTTTATATTTGTATTTATTGTATATATTGTAGCAGTACCTCTGTTCACCAGAGGTGATGCCATTGTGCCTTTTTCCTTTGTTATAACTAAGGGTTAACCTGTGTCACTAATTATCTCCTGCACCTGGGTGTTCTCTATTTATACCTGCCTCTCTCCCTGCTCTGTCCTGGTCATTGTTTTTTTTTTTTTTTGTTTCTTTGTTTTGTTTTTTGCCATTCCTATGGTTTTGTTCTCCTGCTGCTGCTCTTGTACCCTCAGACCCTCTGATTTTGCTGCTAACACCACTTCTCCAGATCTTTCTCTTATTACTTTGCTACCTGTGTCTGCAGTATTCCTTGCAACCAGACTTTACCCTTATCAGAAATCTTTGTGCAGTTTCAACTATATTTGGTTCGTACTATTTATTTGTATTTTCTAGCAAAAAACACCTTATGCTTCATCACATCGCAGACTCCTTAGCTGTGATTTACTTTGAAGTGTGACAACTACTCTGTATACGGCACTCCATTACATTATTATATTGTGTAAAAATAAGGTAATGCGACTTTAGCATTTACGACTAACAATGTCAAGCCACATCTCTGCTCTATGGTGAGGCAGAAGTATACCCGATGTATGTGCTATACTAGTATACCGTTTACCCGTCACATATACATGCCGCAAATACTACTGTTTTTGAGACCGATGCATCTTGAGATACATATGTGTCAACATACCTGCGCAAGTACATTTTTTTTCCATATGTGTTTTTTCAGGATATGTTCTGAAAACAAGTATGTCCAACTCTAAATAAGCCCTTATGAGGTTAAGAATACAAATTGTAATTGCACATCTGTTCGAACAGTCCCTTATATTTAACTGAAATAAAGCAATTGAAAATATACTCCACTGGCATTTAGTTAGGAGCAAATACAGCTAAAGGGTGTAAATTGTCACTTGGATAAACCATGCTGTTATGCAAAGGCTGCAAATGCATTTGCAATAAGGGAAAATATTGCCCTTTGCAATTTTTACACTGTGATTTAGAGTTGGATAAGGAAATGCCCCCCCCCATCTCTAAATCTGTCTGCACATTTAAAATGCCCCTCCCCCCATCCCAACTCCAGAAGAACATGGTTTTTCCAAGGTGCAAAACTGTACCTTTTATTTGGATTTATACCTAATTCTAAACAAGGCCCCAAATGTTTTTACTGTCCAAAACATATATACAGGGAAGAGCTGGCTTGATTCAGCATCCTATTAGGAATATTTCAAAGGGAAAAAAATGCAGGTGGCCTAGCGACCCAGGCCAAGGTAGCCCACTATGGCATCAGCCCGAGGGGGTACATGCACCCCCGCCACCCTGCCCCTGCAAACACATACACTATATATATATATATATATATATATATATATATATATATTATATATTAATCTGTAGTTGTATCAAAAGGGTGAATTTAATCCATTCCAACGTCATATATATATATATATATATATATATATATATATATATATATATATATATACTGAAACAATCATTGGGCAGGGCATGATATTGTAATGTAT
This sequence comes from Mixophyes fleayi, assembly GCF_038048845.1. Classification (NCBI taxonomy): domain Eukaryota; kingdom Metazoa; phylum Chordata; class Amphibia; order Anura; family Limnodynastidae; genus Mixophyes; species Mixophyes fleayi. The sequence continues at coordinate 262,863,636 of NC_134402.1, forward strand.
TTCATCTTTTATCATTAAATTTTTAATGTCTTTTTCATGACTGGTGCCGGTCTGTTCTAGTATTTGCAACAATTGTGGATATATTGACAGTTACTTTTATGGCGTCTACATGTTATGCAGCACTTTACAGACAATATTAAATCATTCACATCAATCCCTTTCCCAGTGAAGCTTATAATCCCAAACCACATAGAAAAATGCTAACCTCTGTGCTACCATGGTAAAATAAATAAATATATATATATATATATATATATATATATATATATATATATAATCAGAATGAATGTGAGAAAGATAGGGATATTCCTGAGAAGACAGTTTGCTAACCTTTTATTGAGAAGTAGTTGTATATACACAAGTCAGTAAAAATGTCAATGTACAGTTAATGATTTTGTGGAATTTAGTTACAGAAGAGTTGATGAGTCATACATACTTACTTCAATGCACACTCAAACAAACTTAACAGGTTTCAACAAGAAATAAACAATACATAGTTCCCCAACAGTGAATCATTACCTAAATAATAAAAGGGTAAATGTCATTCAAAGCTTGGATTTTAACATTGGTGATGATGCTAAAATATGCTGATGTGGATATTATGGGAGCGCCCTTCTGTCTGCAACAGTATGTTACTTGCTAAGCAATTTTAAAGTTCTTATATCACGTAGGGATGGGCCAATTGTAAATATGTGAATATTAGACACGTACAATAAAAATTAAACTTTAAGGACCACAAATACTTAACCTTCCGAAAATGCCAATCCTTTTTACTCAACACTAGGATGTCCTAACTGTACAGTGCTTCAAACAGAAACTAAGGTGGAAAAAAATATTTACCTTTATGAAGTCAGTGCTCATCATTGTGTACTTTGACTATGTCTGATAAAAGTGTGCTTCAATAGCGAATTGTGTGCACTTACTATCAGTCTTTCCATTGTAATGCAATTGGAAATACTGGCAAATAGATCACCGCCACTTCTCTTACTGCTTTGATTATAAAACTATCAAATTCCATTCACTTACATTTTCCCTACCACCACTTCTAAGTTTCCACTTTGATTACTGATAAGGATTATTGGGGCATTAAATTCCATCTCAATCACGAAATGTCTAACACACTAAAAATGCAGCAGGAGATAAGATAACTGAGTAAGAGAAACATTGTTTTCCTACCAGGTTTTCTAGATGAAACCATGAACAATACAGAAATGGAAGTTACTCAATCAAGTTACAGGTTCACTGCAGCAGGTGCTTGAAAGGGTGGAGTTATCCCGAATGGAACAAACACAGAGGAAAAATCCCCCAGCACACTGCTGTGAGCCAGTGAAAGAGTTACTAATCTATTTGTACATAAAATCTATATAACAAAGGGAAGTATATAACACAAAATTGATTTCACTATTTGTACATGTTTATGAGAACTAGAGATGGTCACTGACCCCCGTGTTTTGGTTTTGGATTCGGTTTTGGATCTGGATTACCGTCGTGTTTTGGTTTTGGTTTTGGTTTTGCAAAACCGCCATTGCGTGTTTTGGTTTTGGTTTTGGTTTTGTTTGGTTTTGTTTTGCAATTTGTTATAAAAATTACATTTATTGGTGCTAAAATAACATAATTTAGGTATTATTTTGTAGCTACATTATTATTAACCTCAGTAACACTAATTTCCAGTCATTTTTTATTCAATTTTGAACACCTCCTATGTCACAATATGATTTTCATACACTTGAAAAGAAAAATTGCTGCAGTTCTTGCCAGTGATAACAAAAAGCCCATTGTCATGCCTGGGCATAAGACCAAAAATCCACCTCTTAAGTGTGGAATTATTTTTACACGAATCCTGGCAAGAGTTGTCTATCCATTTGTAACATTTTGAAAGCCACACTCAGTAGAGGTAGGGACCTTAACCATCTGGGATCCTCATCCATGTTTCGTCATTTTTCAGCGAGTTATTGGCAAACTGTTGGGAAAATCAGAAACTTTGGTTAAAAAAAAATTAACAACAAGCATTCCAGCATAATCTACCTCCCTTCTCTCATCTACATCCCAGCACCTGCAATCTTCCCCCCCAACAATTGGCAAGTAAACAATCCTCTGCAAGAGGAAGCAAGAATGAAACCTGTCACCCAGTCGCAAAGCGGATCACAGACGCCCTGGGTACTATGCTAGCGTTAGATCTGTGTCCAATGTCCACTATTAATACAGTTGGTTTAAGACATTTAATTGGGGTGTTATGTCCCTGTTAGCAAATGTCATCACTATACCATTTTACTAGAAAAGCTTATTCTCTCCTGTACCGGAAAGTTCCTAAAAATGTCATTATTGGGTGACAAAATGGTATTCTACCCACTGTACACTTAACCACAGATATGTGTACAAGCGTAACTGGGCAAACAAAAGATTAGATGACTGTGAAAGCCCACTGGGTTGGTCTTTCGCCTTCCCCAGCATGGACAGCAGCAGCATGTACCCAGGTACATCACATTTTTGAGAAGTAGGCTACTCTGTGTATCAGCAGCTTCACTAAGAGGCATACAGCTGACAAACTGTTCCAAAAACTAAGGGATGTCATTGAAAGATGGCTAATCCTGCTTGGAGTCTCCTGAGGATATGTCATTTCTGATTACGACCCCAATATTGGTCCAGCATTACAGCGGGGCTGAATTCCATCACATTTCCTGTTTTGCACACACTATCAACTTGGTGTTACAGAACTTTTGAAAAATGACATGCAGGAGATGCTGTTTGTGTCCATAAACATTTAGGGTCAATTTGTGGTTTCTGCAACAGCATGTAGGAGAATACCACGTGCTATATAAAATTATAGTGTGTAATAAAACAAAGTAAATGTGCTAACTATATTTTAATTGTAGATGAAATACTTAATTTTCTTTGCAAGGATCCCAGACTTATCAACATCTTGTTGGGACGTCTTCTCCTTCAGTTTCTCTGGCAACTGCTTGTAGTAAAAGAAATTGCTTTCCCAAGACACCCAGTGGTGATGCAGATGAGTCCGCTAAACATTTTGATATTTGCTGTGCTGTAAAAGAATTGCCCAAAAACCGTGACAGCTCTGCCCTAAAATCAACTAGTCATTCCCTTTGGAAGGCCATTATCAGCAATTACATCATACTACACAGACTTCTATGATATTGGGATATTGGGATGAATTAGTATTGTTGGAGGAAGATTATCACTAAACCCTGCCACCTCTCCAGTTTCGCAATGAGCTATGGTACAATAAAATGTAACTGCAGATTTAGACCAAGACTGTCAGCCCTATTATTTCTATTTCAGCAATTACAATTAGCAATGGAGCAATGGAGCTCTTCTCTTTGGGTGTTACCTATATAACGCAGCACAATTTGCCTGCGAATTCTACAGACAAGCCTGCTTGTCTTCCTCTCCATCAATGACTCTTAGCAATTGAGCACTCGTCTTTGGGTGTATATTGGGTGTATATTACACCCAAACATTACACCCAAACATTATTAGTGAAAATTATGAAAAATACAGTTTAATCCCTGATAGGCCCTCCACCATCCTTTGCATGTTAATAGTAGGATTGGTTGGAATTATGGTCAAGGTCACACATTTTTTTGACAAATCCTTCAAACCAGCCCAGATGTCAAACTGTTGTGGTCTGCCCCCTGCGTCATCCCTGCTTGTGTTTGGAAAGTGCATATTGGTGCCAGAACCTCACATGCCAGAACTGCTCCCACTGGTGCCACACTGCTGCAGGACTTACACAATCAACCGCATCCTCATCGTCGGATACCCAAATCTCCCCCACATCCTCTTCTACAGACAAAGTGTCATCCTCACTTGGTGTATCACCGGCTACACTCGGGCTGTTCAGGCACACATCAGCAGAACTGCTGAAAGGGCCCTTCTTTATGGGTAGACTAACAGAATGGTCACGATTAGACATCCCACTGTTGGATGGACTCTCCACAGTGATTGTTGTCATTTGTGAATCAGAGCAAATATTCTCCTGTAATGCCTCACTGTTATCTTGCAGCTCGGCTTTGACGCGTAACAGTAGTTGTGCACCAATTGTAGGCTGGGTAACTTTTTGGGATCTGCCACTAATAGCCAAAGGTGAAGGCCTCATTCTCTCTTTGCCACTGCGTGTGTAGAATGGCATGCTTGCAATTTTTTTTTTATCGTCACTTAACTTTTGCTCAGTTACACTTCTTTTTCGCTTCAATACAGTAAAAAATTTTTTGGTTTTTGTTTTTTGCACTAATTTGAAAACACTCTGTTGTTTGACATCGCCTTGGCCAGATGACGTACTGGGAACACTAACATCAGGACTGGTGACAGAACCTGGTTGCTCATTCAGATCATATGTGGACTGCTTTGAATCCATTCTGAGCGCAAACCACTGGGGAGTGCTAAAAATTATTTAGTAGATACTGCTGACAGAAATGACTTTTGACAGCCAGAAATATTAATGCACAATTAGGGAGGACACCCCAAAAGCACTGAGGAGTGCTAAAAATTATTTAGTAGATTCTGCTGACAGTTATGACTTTTGACAGCCAGAAATATTAATGCACAATTAGGGAGGACACCCCAAAAGCACTGAGGAGTGCTACAAATTATTTAGTAGATACTGCTGACAGATATGACTTTTGACAGCCAGAAATATTAATGCACAATTAGGGAGGACACCCCAAAAGCACTGAGGTGTGCTACAAATTATTTAGTAGATACTGCTGACAGATATGACTTTTGACAGCCAGAAATATTAATGCACAATTATGGGGGACACCCCAAAAGCGCTGGGGAGTGCCAAATATGAAGAAAAAATAATAAACCTCTATCCTCCTCTCTGCACTAGCGATTTTGGTTAGAGAAAATGCAAGAACAATATTGTATTCTCTGTCCCTGCTCTAATTAGCCTATGACTACACCCTGCTCTCTCCCTCTGTCAAATGGCGATGGATTGCTGTGGAGGCGTGTATTTATAAAGTTGAAGTATCGCGAGAACCGAGCCCCGAGATCCGACGACGTCACAATGACGTTCGGCCTCGATTTGGATTCGGAATGGGCGGGAGAGTACCGAGCTGCTCAGCTCGGTACTCGGATACCCAAAGTTCGGGTGGGTTCGGTTCTCGGAGAACCGGACCCGCCCATCTCTAATGAGAACACATTTGTATCTGGACACAGTAACTATTAAGACTATTCACCCATTTGGCTTTTTTTCACATTTACTTGTCTTTTATTATAAAATAACAATGGATTTATGTTGGAATTCTTACCACTGATTATACTCTGATGCATTTGTAAAAACACAACACAAGGGCGTTTTCATAATTAACTAAAAACAGATAATACTTAATTACATAAAAGTTAATAACACTCCTTGGGGTAGATTTACTAAACTGCGGGTTTAAAAAAGTAGAGATATTGCCTATAGCAACCAATCAGATTCTAGTTGTTATTTTGTAGAATGTACTAAATAAATGATAACTAGTATCTGATTGGTTGCTATAGGCAACATCTCCACTTTTTCAAACCCGCAGTTTAGTAAATATACCCCCTTGAATTAATCCTTGGTAGAAGCATCTTTAGCTGCAATTATAGCAGTTAGTCTATTTGGGTAAGTCTCTACCAGCTTTTCACATCTGAACCCTTCCATCAGGCTGCATGGAGACCATTGGTGAAAAACAATATTGAAATCATTACACACATTCTAGGTATGGGCTTTCACAGATCCACTCACAGATTGAGTTTTTGTGGCTTTTAGTATAATCTTGGAATATTTTCATGAAGGAATTCTGAGCTAATCAGATTAGTGGTGCCGTCTTCTGGAGTGGACGGCTGCACTTCAGACAGATCAGGCAAAGATATCGCAGCAGTCAATTGTTTTGGATTGACTAGTCACAGATAGTTTTATTTTCCAGTCATAACAATAAACAGAAACAAAATCCTTGCCTGTCCGGCACAAACTAAACATTTAGATACACCCTCTATCAATTGAGGAACCTTGTGTCCCGACACATACAAAACATAGAAGTAATTGCTTACCATTTGCAGAGTCTCTCAGGAGGCACCCAACTTCCTCCCCAGGCCTGAGAAACAGAGGAAACTGCCTAGCAGTTTTCTGTCAGCACCTTGCAGGTGCAACTCCTGATTAGTCTGCTGTGAGACTGGGAGATCAGAAGACACAGACTTGACTTTATGTATAGAGCCCACCCTTCTCTCTCCATACATAACCACCAGGGACCTTTAACAGTTTTTACTGCAGCTGAGAAACACACTTTGGGAAGTTGTTCCCACACACATAAGCAATGTTCCTGGAGTTTAAATGTGCAGAAGGCATAAAGCCTGGGACACATACCTCTGCCATTCAGCATTTTCCCCATGCTTCTGGCACAAATCCCTGTCGAGCTATTGGCAGAACACTGGTAATCCTTGAATGCCCCTTTGTTTTTTCCCCAAAACATTTGGACTAGGTGTGATGATACTGGCTACTGTTCCTTTCAGACCCAAAGTAATATCAGTTACTGGAGGGACTGGGGTAGCTACCAGAGCTACACTATCTTTCCACAACTTAATAACCTCATATGGTACATCCGTTCTGTCTTTTTTTCTATTTTCGCAGGTAAGTCTGCCTTAACAAAGAATAATTGCACAAGCAGACTTTTATATTAAGGCTTGGGATCATGGCACTGACATTCAGGGCAGGATGCACAATAGTCAGATACATCTTTTTGAACCCCTGGCTAGAATAACTGCTGCAAAATTTTATTTTTCTACCAAGGTCTCATAACTACCAACATCTAGGTTTTTTTCTTCCCCAAGAGGCTTGGTAGTTATGAAACTATGAGCCGGGTCTATCCAAGGAATTAATCCCACAGTGACTACCACGCAGGCGCGGGCTGGGAGAGGGATGGCCGGGGGGCACACAGGCGGCCGCATCATATTACAGGGGATACGGCCGCGTCATTGATGACGCGGCCACATCCCCTGTCATGTGATGCGACCGCCTGTGCGCTAACGCGGCTGCATCTGATGACATCGGATGCGGCCGCGGGGGGAGAAACTGTTTTTTGCATCCGGGGGGGCGGCGGCCTACCCCCCGGCCCTAATCGGCGTTTAACCCAGCGGCCCGGGGGGCCGCTGCCCCCCTGCCCCTGGGCCAGCCCGCCTCTGCTACCACGTGACCACACTGAGTTTTCATGGTCACCTCAGTGGTAACATAATGTTGAGTATCCCCATGTATACAGGTTACCCCAACAGTTTTTCCTTGATGCTTAAAGGGGCTCACCAACTTGGTTTTAACAAGATTAACCATACAACCAGAATCAAGCAGTGCCTTGACCCATTTGCCTTCTATAGTAATGTTAAACATTTCTTTGGCTCATTTTGGCAGTCTGCATGCGCAGGCTAATTGTGCAAATAAAGATCCTCTGCGATTTACATAAGAATTATCACAATACATAGATTCAAAGGTAAGTGGACAATTAACAGCAATATGGCCTACGTGATCACATCTAAAACTTCTGATAACATTTATCACAGCTCTGGAGACAGGAACCTTCTTGGCATGACTGGCCAATCTCCAGGTTCTGAGCCTACAGTCTCTGTACGTTTCAGTTCTTTCCACCGCCCAACACCCTTTTCCCCTAGAACAGTATTACTAGAATCTACTGGAGATCCCAGTTGCGGAACTAGGGGCTGGTGAGGTGTACTCATCAGATCCTCTGCCGCCACATACATCGCACCAGCTAAACCTGCATTATGGTCACTGTTCTCATCTGTTTCTCTCTTCCTACATTCACTTGCTGGTCTGAACTGAGCATGCACACACCTGGTCTGCTCAATACTTCCTGCAGTCTCTTGATTGATTAATTGCCTGTCAGCTATGCCTATTTAAAGCACCTGCTTCTCTACCAAGTTGCCAGATCTTCAGGTCTACTCTCCTTTTCAGGTGTCCCTGGCTCCTGTTTGCTGCCTGTTCTCTGAGTCTCCAGAACATCTATCTGAAGATCATCACAGCCTCTGTGTCTACTCCACTATCCTGCGGTTATGCTCTGAAGATTATTGCTACCTGTTCTCTGAGTCTCCAGCACATCTATCCGCAGATCATCACAGGCTCTGTGTCTTCTCCACTATCCTGTGGTAGTGCTCTGCAGATTATTGCTACCTGTTCTATGAATCTCCAGCACATCTACACACAGCTCACCGCTACCAGTCTCCAGTATAACCTGCCTGATCTCCTGCTGTACCTTGCTCTTAGCACATTGATTCTACCATTGCCCTGGGAAACTGCCTCTTAGTCTCTCAGTCATTTAGCTATTTGTCATCCGTGGCATCTCCAGTTATTATCTTGGTTCTCAATACAGCCTCGCTCATCACCACTTAAGAGAGCCGCGACCTGCGGTCTGAGAGCAGCTAACTCCAAACTCGTTGCGGGAGTGCCTGGCGAACACCTCCCTCTGTGCCTCTCGGGAGGTAATATCATGTGAGCCGACTCTACGGGCAGTTCTCTGATCCTAACTCAGTGACACATACCTTGTCTGCACCACTTTCAGCGGAGCAATAGACAAGGTCAGGAATTCCAGCCGGTACAAAACAACCCGGAGTCTACTCTGCAAGGCAGGTGTTCACTGGAGCCCCTGATGGTGGGGACAGACTGGGCTGCAGACTGACAGAGGGTCGTGAAGTGTGTACCGGCTTGGGAGAACCCAGGCAAGCAGAGTTAAGTCCAAGCAGAGGTCAAGGGCCGGCAGCAGGTAGCAATTCCAATAAACAAGCCGAGGTCAAGGGTCACGAGAAACTCAGGCAGGGTCCAAATCCAGGCAAGGGGTCATACACAGGGAATCAGTCCAACAGGTTTTCACCAATACAAGGCAGGAGCAGGTTAGGCTAACAGGTAACTGGATGCTATAACCGGCAGGGAGGCTAAGCCTCATATACAGGCTTTGGCCAATCAGGGCTTAGCCCTGAAATGCATCCCAGGTGTGCTACCAAACTTAATTCGCCCGCAGGCTATCCTAGCGCATGCGCCCGGCTGCCTCACTTCCCGGGGCGCATCGCTTGCTACACTCGGCATCCGGCCATTGCCGTGGCAACGGTCAGGCCCGAGAAACCGGAGGTGACGCCCCGGTCCTCATGGAGACGGCCGGGACGTTCACTGACACTGGAAGTGAGTCGCGGCAGTGGCCGAGGCCACCGCGGCTCCTGACAGTACCCCCCTTGAGGAGGGGTCAAGGAACCCCGACACCCAGGTTTTTTAGGGAATTTTTTGAAGAATTCTCTTAAAAGTTTTGTAGCATTAAGTTTCCTTCGCGGGACCCAGGACCGCTCTTCCAAGCCGCGATTCCTCCACTGTACCAGGAAGTGCACCTGGCCCTGCACGTTCTTAGAATCGAGAATTTTCTGAATTATGTATCTTTGAGGTTTATTCCGATTCTGTACATGCGGACTTGGAAGCTGGGATTGACTTGGGTATAGCACAGGCTAGAGCAAAGAACAATGGAACGTGTTTGGTATCCTTAATGACCCAGGAATTTTCAACCTAAATGCCACGGCATTGATCTGCTTAACAATGAGAAATGGACTGATGAATTTAGGACCCAATTTCCTGCAAGGCTGTCTGAGCCTAATATTTTGTGTAGAAAGCCACACTTTCTGACCCACTTTGAGAGAGCAGGTGGTACGATGGCGATCCCAAAAATTTTTCGCAGAAATGAAGCCCGTCTTAAAGCGGAATGCACTTTTTTCCAAATGACCTTGAGGTCAGCAGCTGTGGAACGAATCCCTGGAATACCAGCGGATCTGAGGGAATACAAGGAATTTGATCTGGGATGAAAACCAAAGCTGCAATAGAATGGCAAGATTTGCGTAGATGAATGATATGAATTGTTATAGGCAAATTCTGCCCAAGGTAATAAGGATGACCAGTTGTCGTGAAATTCGGAAGTGTAGCATCGTAAAAACTGCTCCAAGGACTGATTAACCCTCTCAGTCTGCCCATTAGACTGAGGGTGGTATGCAGACGACAGGCTAATCTTGATTCCAAGCAGGGTACAAAAGGATTTCCAAAATTGTGCTATAAATTGCGAACCACGATCCGACACGATATCGGTAGGAAGTCCATGAAGACGGAATATATGCTGGATAAACAGGATAGCCAAATCTCGGGCACTAGGGAGCCTAGGTAACGGTATGAAATGTGAAGCGGTCAACTACCACCCATATGGTGTTATGTCCTGCAGAGAGTGGTAGATCGACTATAAAGTCCATTGATAAGTGTGTCCAAGGCTTCGCAGGGATGGGCAATGGAACCAATTGGCCTGCCGGCTGACTCCTGGGGACTTTATCCCTGGCACAGTTATCACAAGAGAGGACATAACTTTTGACGTCAGCAGACAATGATTGCCACCAGACTGTTCGGGAGAGAATTTCCAGCGTTTTCTGAACTCCAGGATGTCCAGCAGTCTTACTATTATGTGCCTCTGCAAGAACCGCCTTCCTTAAATGAACCGGAACAAATAGACGTCCCTCTGGCATACTATTAGGAGCTAGTCTTTGGAACCTTTGAAGTGTTGTGCTCAGGTCTTGAGTTAGCCCAGCATGAATTATGGAAGAAGGAATGATGGGTTCCGGATTAGTAACTGGAACATGGTGTGCCAAGAAGCTCCGAGATAGCGCATCTGCCCGGACATTTTTAAAACCTGGTCGGTAGGTGATTACGAAATTAAAATGAGTAAAGAACAGCGACCAACGGGCCTGTCTGGGGTTCAGGCGTTTGGCCGATTGTATATATTGCAAGTTTTTATGGTCCGTGATAACAGAGATTTGATGTATTGCACCCTCCAGCCAATGTCGCCACTCCTCAACGGCCCATTTAATTGCCAGTAGTTTCCTATTGCCCACATCGTAGTTGGCTTCAGCCGAAGAGAACTTACGCGAGAAGTAGGCACATGGGTGCAGACGGTATGAGAGTCCTTCTGAGATAATATAGCACCAGCACCGACATCAGAGGCATCGACCTCAAGAACAAACTTTTTTTAGCGTCTGGGTGTCTAAGGACCTGAACGGATACAAAGGCCTTTTTCAAGTTTTCAAATGCAGCTATTGCTTGAGCCGACCAATTAGCGGAATCCATTTCTTTGCGGGGCAGGGTGACAATAGGAGCCACAATATCAGCAAAGCCATGAATGAATCTTCTGTAATAATTAGCGAAGCCCAGGAACCTCTGCACCGCTTTGAGATTATTTGGTTGCACCCAATCCAGGATAGCTCCCAATCCAGGATAGCTTGGACCTTGGTTGGATCCATAGAGAACCCTTCTGAAGAAATTACGTAACCTAAAAAGGATACCTACTGCACCTCAAACTCGCACTTTTCTAATTTGGCGTAAAGGTGGTGTTCTCACAATTTCTGTAGGACCTGTTTGACGTGACCCCGATGTATAGTTAATGATTTGGAATAGATGAGAATGTCGTCTAAATAAACGACCACGAAACAATCGAGAAACTCCCGTAGCACTTCATTTATCAGAACTTGAAACACAGCAGGTGCATTACTGAGGTCAAACGGCATAACCAGATATTCGTAGCGGCCGGAGTGTGTATTGAATGCCGTCTTCCATTCATCTCCCTCTCTGATGCGGATGAGGTTGTATGCTTCACGGAGATCGGTTTTGGTGAAGACGGTGGCACCTCTTAACTGATCGAATAACACTGAGATGAGAGGGAGAGGATAGGTGTTCTTGACTGTAATTTGATTGAGGCCCCGGTAGTCAATGCAGGGCCGCAGTCCACCATCTTCTTTTGACACAAAGAAGCATCCGGCACCTACAGGAGATTTAGATGGCCTGATGAACCCCATCTCAAGATTCTCCTCAATATAAGCTTGCATGGACTTGGTCTCGGGACCAGAGAGAGAATACAAGCGCCTCTTCGGTAACTTGGACCCAGGAATCAGCTCGATGGCACAGTCAAAATCGTGATGAGGCGGTAGGGAGTCAGCAGCTTGTTTGGAGAACACGTCCAGGAACTCATGGTATTGAGAAGGAAGCTGCTCAGGAACTGATTGCAGGATCCGGAGTGGCAAGGTCAAGCAGGACTGTGAACAATAAGAGCTCCACTGGACAATCTCTCCTTTCACCCAATCCACAATAGGGTTATGATGAGAAAACCACGGATGACCCAGAATCAGCGGAACTGACGGACAGTCAATAAGGAGGAGGATTATGGATTCTGAATGAAGAGCTCCTATGTTCAGTTGTAGTGATGGAGTCTCCCAAACAATTTTGCCTCCAGGCAAAGGACTCCCATCTAGGCCAGAGACTGTAACTGCAGAACGAAGCTTAACCATAGGAATCCCGGCAGAACGAGCGAATCCGATGTCGAGGAAGTTGCCTGCAGCTCCACTATCAATGAAGGCTGACAGGGCCACGGAACTGGCACCGAAATTGATTTGTGCGAGAACCAGGACAGCATTCTTTTGGGAAACAATTTGCAATCCTAAGTGGACCTTTCCCGGACATGCTCCCTTCTCAGGTTTGTATGGACAAGAGCAGGAGAAGTGGCCCTTATTGCCACAATAAAGACATAGACCTAGTGACCGTCTCTTGTCTCTTTCCTCAGGAGGGAGGCAAAACGCCCCTGACTGCGTAGGCTTCTCAATATCCGTGGAAGCTGGAATAACTGCAGACAAAAAAGAAGACGCCTCTTTCTCTGTCCTCCTCTCCTTGATCCTCCTGTCAATTTTAATAGCAAGTTGCATAAGGCTCTCCAACGAGGTAGGGGAAGGATACTGCACAAGTGAATCCTTAATCTCCTCTGACAGTCCTAAGCGAAACTGGCTGCGTAATGCTGGATCATTCCATTCGCTGTCAGACGACCATCTGCGGAATTCAGCGCAGTATTCTTCAGCCAAGCGCCGGCCTTGCTTTAAGGCCCGTAGATGAGCCTCAGCTGAGGCAACTCGATCGGGATCATCATAGAGGAGACCTAATGCGTTGAAGAAGACTTCCAACGATTGCAGGATAGGACTTGATTGCGGTAGGGTGAAAGCCCAGGACTGGGAGTCACCTTGCAGGAGGGAGATGACAAAACTGGAAATGGGTAATGTAGACCGGGAGTTCTCCTCTTGAGAGGACAACCGCTGGGTCAATCCCCGGACCATTTGGTACAGGGTCTCAACATGACCCGCTAGGGCTTGAAATGGAGACGATTTGGTTCCGCTTTCATCCATCCCAATTTCGTCTCCAGAACGTTTTTTGTGGCCGGTTATAATGTTAGGAACCCCTCCAGCCGGTACAACACAACCCGGAGTCTACTCTGCCAGTCAGGTGTTCACTGGAGCCCCTGATGGTGGGGACAGACTGGGCTGCAGACAGACAGAGGGTCGTGAAGTGTGTACCGGCTGGGGAGAACCCAGGCAAGCGGAGTTAAGTCCAAGCAGAGGTCGAGGGCCGGCAGCAGGTAGCAATTCCAATAAACAAGCCGAGGTCAAGGGTCACGAGAAACACAGGCAGGGTCCAAATCCAGGCAAGGGTTCATACACAGGGAATCAGTCCAACAGGTTTTCACCAATACAAGGCAGAAGCAGGTTAGGCTAACAGGTTACTGGACGCTATTACCAGCAGGGAGGCTAAGCCCTCCCTGCCTTATATACAGGCTTTGGCCAATTAGGGCTTAGCCCTGAAATGCATCCCAGGTGTGCTACCAAACTTAATTCGCCCGCAGGCTATCCTAGCGCATGCGCCCGGCTGCCTCACTTGCTGGGGCGCATCGCTTGCTACACTCGGCGTCCGGCCGTTTCCGTAGCAACGGTCGGGCCCGAGAAACCGGAAGTGACGCCCCGGTCGTCATGGAGACGGCCGGGACGTTCACTGACACCGCGGCTCCTGAGAATATTGAGGAGTGCCAGAGGAAGAGGTCCATGTACAGCTGGACTCTCCACACTAAGGTGATTATGTGATCCATACATATGGTGCAGTGTATCAAGCAAAACTGCACGTAAAATTGCATAAAATTAAGCACGTTTTAGATATGGTTGTCATTGGCAAGATTAGTCAAATCACATGCATTTTTAGCATGATACTTATAAAAAGGTGCCTGATTTACAGTTGACCGCTAAAATGTGTCAACAAATAAGCCACAAAAATACCTTAATGCACATATCTTATAATAAAATAAATTTATATCTAGCATACAGATGAGTTCAAAGCATAGATGTGACAGTCTTTATGTTAACTAGCACAAGGACTGAGGGATGCAGAAATATGTGCCTCCTAAAAAGCTTAAAGATACATGTAAGTCAAAATTGAATGTATTGCAAATCAGGAGCAAACGATTTTTGCATGATGATGAGTTTGCAGACCAGTGGTTTTTTATAAATCACATGTGATTTGCGTTAGTACATCATATCCAGTTCGCTTCTTTTATAACTGCCACACATGAGATGTGTTTTTATGCATACTGCAGATTAATAAATAATGCGGTTTGTGATTTACAATCACATCCAATTGTTTGGTGCTTTCAAAACTGCAAAATAAACTGCATTTTATACTCCCAACTTCCCTATGACTTAATCTATTTGATCTGGCAAAGGGTTTAAAGAGATCACAAGCTCAAACTCTTTGACCCGTGCTTATGGTTTTTTAAAGCACCACTGTGAGCTCCTCTTCTTTTCTATTATCTTCCTCTATCACTGTTACTTCCATCTCCTCCTCTAATTTGCCTCATGTTATTCTATTTGTGTCAGATACTTCAGCATGACATACCGTATCAAGAAAGGCAAATCTAGCATCCTCCCCCTACAGCACAGTGGACAGCGCCTCAGTTGCATGATCTTGTGTTCCCTGCTTTGTGGTGCTGCATTCAGAGCTCTGACTGGTGACATTGTTTCATTTCCAGCCATAGTTTTGTTTATTTGTGCCTTCATCTTCTCTCTGTGTAGGCACATTCTGCAACTGTGCTCGATTCTCGACAAATATCAGACTTTAGGACTTGGGCAGCTCCCTGCCTGGCCCAAGTCCTGAAAAATAGCTGGGGGTTGCATTACTCCCCCATTTCCATTTGGGTCAGGATTTAACGTGACCCATCACTTATCCCTACTGTTAAAAATAGCAATTGCATTTTCTATTACAATCTACCCTTTTAATCAGTACCTTTGCAATAAGGCAATCCGAAACTCAATGGGCCTGATTCATTAAGGAACGTTAAGCAAAAAATTTAGTAAGTTTTCTTACTCAAGTTTTCTGGACAAAACCATGTTACAATGCAAGGGGTGCAAATTAGTTTATTATTGTGCACATAAGGAAAATACTGTCTGCTTTTTCATGTAGCTAATTTGTACACTGAAATTTAAAGTTGATCTAAGAAATGCCCTACCCCAAATATAAATCTGCCATCACAATTTAAATTTACCTCCCCATCCAATGCAACATGGTTTTGCTGTATTTACTTACTTTTGCTTAACTTTCCTTAATGAATCAGGCCCAATGTCTGTGTAGGGTTTGTACAAATGAACTATCAGTGGATTTTCATGGCTGATGAAAAAATGTACTTTGGAGTTCAACCTTCTAAACTGCTAGGATTCCTAAATGGACTATGACTGAGCTGCATTATAGGATCAGTCATCTACAAAATCTGCCATTCAAAACTATTCATACATACATTCCTGGAAGAAGGTGATGTCATGTAATTTGAAAAAAAGTAAATCATGGGAGCGAAAAATGTTGTTAATACTTACGCCAGCCCATGCTGATTGAAAGAGAATCCTGTGAGCAAAAATTGTTGTTACCAGATATGGAATGTCCACTACATCCAAGTTACTGGACATCTTGCATGTCAGATAAAGCCCTGCAGAATCGCGTGAAACAAGGAATGCATCATATGTGTACATAATCAGATTTAGCACTTAATATTTCATAGCACTTTAGAGTGCATATTATTCATCCAGGTCCATCCATCTTGACATTTACAAGCATGCACAGTTCTGTCAAAACAGATTCAAAGTACACAAATAAACTTGACATTGTGGGATGCTTGCTATGCACCTTAGGTTCCTAAATTCATACTGACTTTAATAATTAGTAATTCAGTATGCAGCCCATTAGCGGGGGCCTTGTTTTCGTTACAAGTCAGTCCAGTTTCTAAGTATGAGAATGAAGTGCTGTCTTACCTGTGGGTGAGCAAGCTTTAACTGGCCTTCCTATCCTTTTATAAACCACCCTTGTGTGTGTTAGGGACTTTAGACTGTAAGCTCCAATGGGGCAGGGACTGATGTGAATGAGTTCTCTGTACAGCGCTGTGGAATTAGTGGCGCTATATAAATAACTGATGATAATGATGATGATTATGTATGTATTATATACATCATGGTGAAATTTGGGGGGGCATGATGTGTCTGAGGTGGGCGTGATGTGATTGAGGGCGGCATGATGAGAGTGGCGTAATAAATGTAATGTTTTATTATAATGTATGTATTATATACTGCGTGAGCTGAGTTTGGGACGGTATTTACTTATTGCTCGATTTTCCGTATTTACATTTTCCAACAGGTCCCAACATTCCAGGATCCATGCAAGAATACCAGGTAGGTGGTGAAACCTGCAATAACAGGTAGATGAGAACAACATTGTTTTAATACATAATGTCATAAAGTCAATACTATGAGGTCACATCCACTTTCATGCGCAAGCCTTCAATAGAGGGGCGGCGCAAATAGTTGCTGTACAGGGGTGCCAAAATCCCCCAGTACATTATAGAATGATCACAGATTGATGCACTTCATCTGTTTTTGTCCTGATTGGAGTGGGCTCACATGACATCCCTGGCCTTGATAGGCTCTTCTGTAGTCTGTTGACCGCTAGAGAGAATAAGCATACCAGTTAGTCAGCTCCTCCACAGTGTGGAACATGGTGGAAAGTAGAGACATTGAATGCAGATTTTCAGCTGCAATTAACAACTGACACACAGCTGGGAATCTGTTCCTGTCTGGGCTCAATTCCTGCCTGCACTGCCATCTGCGAGTATGTACAAGTAAAAGTACAATGTAAAATGCATCAAAATGTATTAGTCATGTTTTATTTCTGTTTTTTTTTAACTCACAATTCATTATAAAATGTTAGCATCAGTTTTGTCATTATCAACATTTCTGCATTGGTTTTAATTGTTGCCAAAGGAAATTCTGACATTTCCAACCATTTGTCTATAGTTTGACCAGCTCAGCCTAAGGGGCTGCAAGTGCTTGAAACTCAAAATCTGTTGCAAAGCAAATTTTGTAACTCTAAATCAGGCACCATACTTATGTGGTTTTTTTTTACAAAGGGGGTGAAAGTTAGCCCAAACCTGTATCTTGTCTAGGGTCCAACAGAGTCTTAATAAGGCTCTGGAAGTATTCATCTTCTTATGACAGAAATCACCCCTTTGATAATTAACTCAGGTTATTAGGAGGAGATGAAAATTAGCCCAGACACTGGACCACTATGGCCTGTAACTGCAGTATGTGGGCCTGATTCATTAAGGAATGTAAATGTCAATACATGCCATATTTTTGCGTAATATATGCCCGTTCTGTATATGCCTGTAACCGGACCATACGCCAGTGAATGCAGGAATGTCCAATTAATCTCAGAGTGTAAAGGAACCTTACTATAGACTACTATTTCATGGGCCAAACGTGAAGGGGACTGGGTGTATGCACATTGTCAATGTACAGTAGGGGCGTGCCAAGCTCAAGCACATGCAGCAATGTCTGAATAAAGCTTTGGGAATCTCAAAGATGTATTTTTGTCATATGACCTGCACCAGCTACACATCAAGTGTAACTGCTGATTACAAGTGATGACATTTGTATATACATGCTAGAACATGTGTTTGCATTAAGGATCAACTGTAAAAGTGCATTTTATCGACAATAGACATTCATAACATCCTAATAAATGTATTTTATGGAGTATAAAATGTACAAAATATTTTTTTTTAATGTTTTCTAATTAATTACTACATTATTAACAGGTGACAATCATTGTATACTTTTTTTCTGTGTGTTCTCTTGTGACTTTATTTATTGCCTGATAGAGCAGAGCGCACCTAGACCCATATTCAACATCTTTTCATCCACTTGTGGACGTGCATATTCCCAAATTACGTGCAATTTAAAAAAAATGCACAATAGGCCCATTTCATTAAGGCAGGTAAATAAAAAAAATAGTTATACCGCTTTCATACTGCCGCCTATTCAATATCCCGGGTATATGAACACGGGAAATTGCCGGGAGACAGAGGGGGGCAGGAGCTCCCTCGGAGTCAAAATCCTGGGTAGACCGCGTTCATACTGAACACGGGTCTGTCTGGGGTCTCTATGGCAACATCACAATAGGAGCTCTGATTGACTGAATGGGACCATTCATTTTGCACCACGACCCCGGTCGTCTGGGCTTGACCCTGCAAAAACACGGGTTTTTGGTGCAGTATGAATGGGGTATAAGTGTTCTTCTGAACAAAACCATGTTACAATGCAAGGGTTGCAAATTAGTTTATTATTTTGCACATAAGATAAATACTGGCTGGGACAATGGGACCATTCATTCTGCACCACGACCCCAGTCGTCTGGGCTTGACCCTGCAAAAACACGGGTTTTTGGTGCAGTATGAATGGGGTATAAGTGTTCTTCTGAACAAAACCATGTTAAAATGCAAGGGTTGCAAATTAGTTTATTATTTTGCACATAAGATAAATACTGGCTGGGACAATGGGACCATTCATTCTGCACCACGACCCCGGTCGTCTGGGCTTGACCCTGCAAAAACACGGGTTTTTGGTGCAGTATGAATGGGGTATAAGTGTTCTTCTGAACAAAACCATGTTAAAATGCAAGGGTTGCAAATTAGTTTATTATTTTGCACATAAGATAAATACTGGCTGGGACAATAGGACCGTTCATTCTGCACCACGACCCCGGTCGTCTGGGCTTGACCCTGCAAAAACACGGGTTTTTGGTGCAGTATGAATGGGGTATAAGTGTTCTTCTGAACAAAACCATGTTACAATGCAAGGGTTGCAAATTAGTTTATTATTTTGCACATAAGATAAATACTGGCTGTTTTTTCATGTAGCACACAAATACTTGATAGCTTTATTTTTATACTGAAATTTAAAGTTGCTGTAGAAAATGCCTTACCCCAACTATAAATCTGCCATCAGATTTTAAATTTGCCTCCCCCCTCCAATGCAACATGGTTTTTCCAAGGTGCAAAGTGACTCATTCTTTTTGCTTTAATTTTGCTTGCCTTAATGAATCAGGCTAGTATGTTTTACAAAGGAATTTTAAAGTAGGGCTTCCACTGGGAAAAAAAATCCTTTAACATAAGCAATGTAAGCGGGTAAGGTTTAATATGTGTGGAAATTGAAGATAGTGTAACGATTATGTATTATATCTAATCACTGATTGTTATTTTTCCTTTAATTTTCATGTATGACAATGTGTATATTGCATGTAACCTTGTAATGTAAAGTGTGCTTTGCTGACTGACACCAGTGTCCTATGCAAGTGTCAAGAGTCCATTGAAAGTAACCAGGCTAGACAGATAACTTCTCTGAGAGCCAGAGTTGTGCACATATTCCGGCCACTCATGCAGAGCAGAGGTGAGAATCATGCCCTCTGAGATGCCAGACATATATCTCAGGGTTAGATGACTAACTGGGAGAGGCCTGTGTCATTCTGGGAATCAATCTGCCCTGGCTGAGAGCTAATCTCCACATTTGGGGTGAGAGCTATGTGAGAAAGGATTAAATCAGCTGCCTTACCTAGTAAAAGTGTGCATTTCTATAGAGGAGACCTACAGTATCTAGGTTGAAGTGTGCCATCCTTCTCAAAGTGTACTCCTCTCATGTCAAGTCTTAGACTAGTAAGTTAGACTCTGGTATTATTTACTATTTTATTTCTGAAACATATTTGTGCAACTTATTTTGTATTTTTGTCTTTTTATTAACTGTTTGGTAACTAAGCCTTGAAAATATTTTTTGGATAAAATACATTTAATCTACCATATTTTCCGTGATTCTTTGTGAACTTACGAAGCCAAGTAAGGCTCATGCTACATGTATATGTGATTTAAATGTGAAACCTTAATAAGTGGTTTTGGTGAATGCAAGGATGCCATTGTAAATCCTTTGTAGTGGCAGAAAAGGTGTATTAATTGGTAAGTGACTAAGGTGACTCCTTAGTGAATGATAAAGTAGAATACTATGTAGTAGTGAGTAGTGTTTCCTTTAATTGTAGTATGTAATGTAACAATTAAACAAATTAAGTTTCATGAAATGATAAATATCATATTTTTCACCAAGCCCTCATATTACAGATCGATCAAAATTACTTTTGATAAATGAACTGATGTTATCTAGCACCTCTTATTAAGCGCATCAATCTTACTTTTCTCTTCCACTGTCATACAATGAAAAAGGTAGGGTTAGTATTGCAAAATCTGGCTTGTATTTCATGCCTCTGGAAAAATTATGCTGAATGCCCTATCATATGCTCCATCTGTACTATATTATCTGCATACGCTCAACAGTTTCTTTGCAATTAGTGTCCTTTCTCAATCCATAAAAGCCACCCTTGTTTGCATTTTGGCACTAAATCTAAATGACTTAACTGCAGAATGACTTAAACTGCAGCTCAAACTTCAATGAATCCTGAAATGGCACATAAAAAGGGTGCTGTACCAGAGCCCCCCTCCATCTAGCACTGGAACCAGGATGTCAGTGACAGTCTCTAGTTCCTATGCTTTGTTTGGGAACCATTTATATGAACATTATGTATTCCAATGCAGTAGCAGGATTTCTACATTGGGGTTGAGATGGAAACCCCAATCTCCTCCGGGCTGAGAGAAGACATATCAGAGCAGAGGAGGGACAATCTAGCTAGGGGGCATGCACACGATTCATATAAAAGAAATATAATAAAGTTTTAAAATATATTAACAAAAATAATTTAAAAATAAAATAAAAAATATGCTTAAAAACTTGATGTACCCATTCTCTGTGACAAAATGCATAAATGTCACACATTGATCCCAAACCTACAAAAATGGTACCATCCCCCCAATTTTTGGACGCTCCTCCTGAACCTGAACCTATCCCCCCTCCCACACTTGATATTTGTGCACATGGTTGTTTTACATTCATGTAAAAAAGGGTTTTAAACTAAAATTTATACTAGCTGGATAAATATTGAAGTATTTTTCTGAGTTTGCGCTAATTACGTAAAAGTAGTTTTGGGGCGAATAATAGACATACTGGGCCTGAGCCATTAAGGAGAGCAAAGCATTAAAAGGAGTAACTTTGCACCTGGGCAAAACCATATTGCATTCGAGGAGGAAGTAAATTTAAAATGTGATGGCAGATTTATTGTTAGGATAAGGTATGTCCTAGATCAACTTTACATTTCAGTGTAGAAATAAGGCTGTCAAGTATTTGTGTGCTACATGAAAAAAACAAAACACATACGTTATGATCTGCGCACTCCAAGGATTGGGGGAAAGGGAAAAGGGATGCTGCCACTACTCCAAGTGAAGAATAGCCTCTACTTCACAATACAATGCAATTTCAATATAGACAGAAGTCGGCGCAAGGGGAAGGGTTTGGAGACAGAGGGAGACAAACAATATACAAATGTTGTATTTCCAAACTAAATAAGTCCTACCCCACTTCTTATGGGGAATGTTTCTGACGTTACCAGTTCAAAATCACAGTTCTATCAGGGTGTATGATGGTGCACTTGATCACTTCTTAAGAAATGTTGTAGTTCCTCCTCAACCCGATTAGCATATATGTGGGGAAAGAAGAGAAAAAAATCCGCTCATAGCGTAAAAACGTATTCTACATTTATTAAAATAACATTAAAAACACTCACATTGAGCAGCGATATCTGTTCCCATAAAGGTATCTTTGTATATCAACCCTCAGAGTCCCACAGGAGAACGCGATTAAACAGTTCCTCGTGTCTTGAGTAACTCCAGCCGTCCTCAGTCTCAGAGTGCCGGAAAGAACCCTGTGACGTCCGGAGGGCGTGGTTACTCCGTGGATGTTTCCAATTGGCCCAACGCGTTTCGTCACAGATTGTGACTTCATCAGGGGTGTGTCTAGGGTCAGACTTTCCTCCTTTAAATACTGCTAGTCTTCCAATGGGGATGCCGTTCAGTAATGCAGAACGGTTACAATGATATCCGCTATGCCGGTTTCTGATGTTGTAATCAATGGAAAGGCAGACTTATCAGGACTATCAGCATGGTTTTACAAAGCAGGCAGTTCCACGGTTTGCATACTCCAAATGCATGATGTACGATATTCAAACACTGTTCTTGGATATAATGAAATGCACATAAACATATGAAGCCCATTTTGCCCTTATTAAAGCTGAGTATGTCACAATTGTTTTCAGTCCCCCACAACCTGAGTCTAAATGTATACAGTGTGAGTGAATGAACTTAAACTTAACCTTTTATTCCTTACTAGAGGAAAGAGGCAAGCTCAAAATCAATATTTAATCCTGAAGGTGTCAATGTCTTCAATCTGTATATCCACTTCGCTTCCTCACAATTAATTCTCTTGATAAAATCCCCTCCCCTCCAGTCCTCCTTTACCTCACAAATAGCAACAAATGTGATGCCTGATGGATTTTGTCCAAGTTTTTCTTTGAAGTGTTTTGATAGGCTGTGTGTTTCCATACCCAACTTGATGTTACGAATGTGTTCTGTGTTCCTGACCTTGAGTTGTCTCACCGTCCGCCCCACGTACTGTAACCCACACGGGCAGGTAATCAAATACATTATTCCCTTGGAGTCGCAGGTAAGTTTACTTTTAATATGGAACATTTCATGAGTGGTATTAGATTTAAATGTTTGTATACCTTTAGTGGTCTTGATTTTCGCAGTTCTACATGGGAGACATCTAGTACAATAATAGAAATTGTTTTTTGTAGTTTCTTTCGTAAGCCAATTTGCCTTCCTTTCTAATTTTTGAGGTAAATAACTATGTACTAGCTTGTTTTTGAGATTTGGTGCTCTCCTAAACGTAATCTGTGGATTTTTTGGTAGTAATTTACCTAGGATCTCATCCTGCAGGAGCAAGTGCCAATGTTTCCTCAGTAATCTCCTGACTTGCGGAGCAGAGTCCGAGTATTGAGTGATAAATGAGAAGTTTCTCACTTTGGATTCATCCTGTAGTTTATTTTTATATACAAGGAGTTCTCCTCTATTTTTACTACTGGTGTTTTCTATGATCTTGTCTATTCCACTTAGATCGTATCCACTTTCTATGAACCTAGTTTTCAAGATTTCGCTTTGATCTTTAAAAGTCTCTAAACTAGAACAATTCCTTCTTAGCCTAAGAAATTGGCCGGACGGAATATTTTGTAACCATTTACAATAATGGTTGCTGGTTATGTCAATGAAACTGTTGCAGTCCACTACTTTAAAATGTGTGCTTGTTACTATCCTGTTTTCTTTAATGGATATGTCCAAATCAAGAAAAGTTACTTGGTTTTTACTTATACTAGTGGTGAATGGCAGGTTGCGGTTGTTATGATGATGTGAGTGAATTGATTCCCGAAATAATAGGGCGGCCTGGTGGTTTACTAGCATTTTTGTGTATCTTGGGAAGATAATAGAACAGAGGAAGTTTGGGATGGGTAATGTTGATATACTTAAACTCATCCCCATTTAGTATGCCATCATCAAAACTTATTTAGTTTGGAAATACAACATTTGTATATTGTTTGTCTCCCTCTGTCTCCAAACCCTTCCCCTTGCGCCGACTTCTGTCTATATTGAAATTGCATTGTATTGTGAAGTAGAGGCTATTCTTCACTTGGAGTAGTGGCAGCATCCCTTTTCCCTTTCCCCCAATCCTTGGAGTGCGCAGATCATAACGTATGTGTTTGGTTCTATTGTTTTAGCCTCCATTTGGTCTTGCAGCCCCTATCTACAATTTGTATTGTCTCCCATACATAGTCACCATGTCAGAAAGCATATCAAGTATTAGGGAAAGAAGGAGCACGTTAGCCCATTCAGTGTTCAATAAGATTTCAAGCACACAAGTACTGGGTATGGATGAGATGTCTTTTTGTGAGAACTTTTTACAATTAGAGAAAATTTTATATAAAGAAGCAAAAACATGGTGGGACTCAAACACATTACAGGTATATAGGAATAGAAACATCATCCCAAGAGGTCTGAGGATTTTAAAAAAACCGACACATAACACAGACAACCATGAATTCGTGGAGAAATGGAACAGTATATTAGATAACTGTTCACATTTACTTATGGAATTGATAATTGAGAAGAGGAGGGAAGAGCTAGATACATTAGATACTCAAATCAAAGATCTCTATGGGAAGATGGAGGAATACAAAAATCATCCACACTTTATAAAGCTTGAGGAAGTAGCGAGTCAAAGACTGATGAAAATTGAGTCAGACATTATTACAGTCAAAACAAGGAAAGTGAAAAGAGATCAATTTGATCACTCACAAGGGATTAGATCTAATAAAACATTAAATCTCATGTTAGCTCCCAATCAAGGGGAATATAGGAAGGTCTATGAACAACTGGACCTCACATATCAACAATATATGAAGCTTCTACATGAGGAGAATACACATTCACAGAGCAACAAAGGATCCCTGACAGCAATTGATATACAGATGGAGGAATATTCACAAATAGCAAAAGAATCTTTTGATAGAGGGAGAGAGGATATGGAGAAAATACTTGTAGTATCGGAACAATTGGGTATTAGTAGATCAGGGATAGAACAATCAACTGGAGCACCAGTACATGAAGAAGGACAAAATAGTGGCACTCCAGATCTGGAAGATGCGGGAAATAATCAAATGAATCTAGAAGGGAATGCTCAAGATATTAATGATACACCCCCCACTACACAACATTTTTTAGAGGTGGAAGAGATAGAAAATACATCACCACAAGTCACAACAATAATGAAAAGAAGAAGGGGGTCCTCGTCAGAAGAGGAAGGAGAGGGGGAGGGACATCTAAAAAGAATCAGAAATCAGATCTGACTAATCAAAAAGAGGATTCCCCAGCAGGAATCTTCAATTTAAGTAATAAACATCTATCAGTTAGTGATCTCACCCTCTTACAGAAGGGTTTAAAATTTGCACCCTCCAATAGGATGGATAAGTTCAATACATATATTGATTTACAAAAATATATACGTAAAATAACTTTGAAAAAATTCTTCATGAGAGAGGGTGTTTCGTATGAACCGAAAGTCAATGGGGATATTTTTAAACATTCAGGATTAAAACCAAAATCCACATTTTACCCATCCTACATCAAGGGTAATTATATCACCACTTTTCAGAAAAACATTGAGGAAGATTTGAGGAAGGTAGAAATTAATAAGAGGGGGAATAAAAGCAATCTAACTTTTAGAGAGAGAAGATCATTAGATGCACTTACTCAAGACCCATCTATTGTAATCAAGCCAGCGGATAAAGGAGGTGGGTTGGTTGTTCTGAATAAAGAGGACTATCTGGAGGAATCATACCACCTCCTTGAGGACACCACTACGTATAAGAAGCTGGAGAGCAACCCTATTCATAAATTTCAGAAAGAATTCATTCAGATCCTAAAATCAGGATTTGATGATGGCATACTAAATGGGGATGAGTTTAAGTATATCAACATTACCCATCCCAAACTTCCTCTGTTCTATTATCTTCCCAAGATACACAAAAATGCTAGTAAACCACCAGGCCGCCCTATTATTTCGGGAATCAATTCACTCACATCATCACTGTCTGAATACATAGACTCTTTTCTACAAAGCATAGTACAAAAGCAAAAATCCTACATTAGGGATACCATGGAGATTCTAAATATATTGGATGGAATCATTTGGGAAGACAAATTTTGGTTAGTAACTAGTGATGTAAAGACCCTATACACTTGCATAGATCATGATCAAGGAATAGAGAGCATTAGAATTGCCCTGGAGGAGGAGGGATCCATGACATCCAAACAAATTGAATTTATGATCCAAAGTATCTATTTCATTCTAACTCATAACCATTTTTGGTTCGAGAATGAACACTATTTACAGGTTAGGGGCACCGCCATGGGAACCAAGTTCGCACCCAGTTATGCCAACATATTCATGAGCAGGTGGGAGGAGGAATGTGTATGGGCGAATCCAACTCTGGTGGCGAACTTGGTCCTGTGGCGGAGGTTCATAGATGATATCCTCTTCATTTGGAGGGGAAGTGAAGAGTCTCTACGTAAATTTATTTCGGACATGAATGATAACAACCGCAACCTGTCATTCACCACTAGTATAAGTAAAAACCAAGTAACTTTTCTTGATTTGGACATATCCATTAAAGAAAACAGGATAGTAACAAGCACACATTTTAAACTAGTGGACTGCAACAGTTTCATTGACATAACCAGCAACCATTATTGTAAATGGTTACAAAATATTCCGTCCGGCCAATTTCTTAGGCTAAGAAGGAATTGTTCTAGTTTAGAGACTTTTAAAGATCAAAGCGAAATCTTGAAAACTAGGTTCATAGAAAGTGGATACGATCTAAGTGGAATAGACAAGATCATAGAAAACACCAGTAGTAAAAATAGAGGAGAACTCCTTGTATATAAAAATAAACTACAGGATGAATCCAAAGTGAGAAACTTCTCATTTATCACTCAATACTCGGACTCTGCTCCGCAAGTCAGGAGATTACTGAGGAAACATTGGCACTTGCTCCTGCAGGATGAGATCCTAGGTAAATTACTACCAAAAAATCCACAGATTACGTTTAGGAGAGCACCAAATCTCAAAAACAAGCTAGTACATAGTTATTTACCTCAAAAATTAGAAAGGAAGGCAAATTGGCTTACGAAAGAAACTACAAAAAACAATTTCTATTATTGTACTAGATGTCTCCCATGTAGAACTGCGAAAATCAAGACCACTAAAGGTATACAAACATTTAAATCTAATACCACTCATGAAATGTTCCATATTAAAAGTAAACTTACCTGCGACTCCAAGGGAATAGTGTATTTGATTACCTGCCCGTGTGGGTTACAGTACGTGGGGCGGACGGTGAGACAACTCAAGGTCAGGATTACAGAACACATTCGTAACATCAAGTTGGGTATAGAAACACACAGCCTATCAAAACACTTCAAAGAAAAACTTGGACAAAATCCATCAGGCATCACATTTGTTGCTATTTGTGAGGTAAAGGAGGACTGGAGGGGAGGGGATTTTATCAAGAGAATTAATTGTGAGGAAGCGAAGTGGATATACAGATTGAAGACATTGACACCTTCAGGATTAAATATTGA
Source organism: Mixophyes fleayi (assembly GCF_038048845.1). Classification (NCBI taxonomy): domain Eukaryota; kingdom Metazoa; phylum Chordata; class Amphibia; order Anura; family Limnodynastidae; genus Mixophyes; species Mixophyes fleayi. The sequence continues at coordinate 262,890,995 of NC_134402.1, forward strand.
TTTTGAGCTTGCCTCTTTCCTCTAGTAAGGAATAAAAGGTTAAGTTTAAGTTCATTCACTCACACTGTATACATTTAGACTCAGGTTGTGGGGGACTGAAAACAATTGTGACATACTCAGCTTTAATAAGGGCAAAATGGGCTTCATATGTTTATGTGCATTTCATTATATCCAAGAACAGTGTTTGAATATCGTACATCATGCATTTGGAGTATGCAAACCGTGGAACTGCCTGCTTTGTAAAACCATGCTGATAGTCCTGATAAGTCTGCCTTTCCATTGATTACAACATCAGAAACCGGCATAGCGGATATCATTGTAACCGTTCTGCATTACTGAACGGCATCCCCATTGGAAGACTAGCAGTATTTAAAGGAGGAAAGTCTGACCCTAGACACACCCCTGATGAAGTCACAATCTGTGACGAAACGCGTTGGGCCAATTGGAAACATCCACGGAGTAACCACGCCCTCCGGACGTCACAGGGTTCTTTCCGGTACTCTGAGACTGAGGACGGCTGGAGTTACTCAAGACACGAGGAACTGTTTAATCGCGTTCTCCTGTGGGACTCTGAGGGTTGATATACAAAGATACCTTTATGGGAACAGATATCGCTGCTCAATGTGAGTGTTTTTAATGTTATTTTAATAAATGTAGAATACGTTTTTACGCTATGAGCGGATTTTTTTCTCTTCTTTCCCCGCATATATGCTAATCGGGTTGAGGAGGAACTACAACATTTCTTAAGAAGTGATCAAGGGCACCATCATACACCCTGATAGAACTGTGATTTTGAACTGGTAACGTCAGAAACATTCCCCATAAGAAGTGGGGTAGGACTTATTTAGTTTGGAAATACAACATTTGTATATTGTTTGTCTCCCTCTGTCTCCAAACCCTTCCCCTTGCGCCGACTTCTGTCTATATTGAACATGAAAAAAACAGGCAGTATTTAACTTATGTGCAAAATTATATACTAATTTGCACCCTTTAATTTGTAACATGGTTTGTCCAGGAGCAAACTTGCTCGTTTTATTTGCTTTGCTCTGCTTAATGACTCAGGCCCTCTATATTCTTATTTTCTTATTTCCCCCATATAATGCCCATGAATAAAAATATATATACTACAATATGCTACCAAATAAAAATCATTGCTCTCCTTTTGCATAGAGATACTAAAAAAACAAACAAGGTATTCCCATTAAAACCACACATCTCCAAAGAACAAAAATAGGTCTGGCCATGATAGGGTGAAAACTTTCCCAAGTCAGTGAGTGGATGTATTAATAAATTAAATTGTAAGTAAAATAAATTCAGATTTTCAGTGACAAAAATCTAGAATTTCCCTGGGAAAGCAGGGAGCCTTATTTGTGATCAATGTACCGCCACATAAATGAATGGGCTTCTGCAAACTTAACTCATATTTACTAATTTTTCCCCTCTTATTTATCATATTTATTTTCATTTCTTACTTATAGCAAAGTTCCAGCACTTACTGTTATACTGTTATAGCACATCTGACATCTATAGCTGATTATATTGTTCGATACTGTGATAGTATAGCATATAATGTGGTACAATAGTATTGTCTATTATAATCAGCTACAGATAACAGGCCAGACCAGGGACCAGGGGGCTGAAACCAGTAACTAACAGATGTAGCAGTCATCACTGGAGTATAGCTACCAGATATATATGTGATTGAATAAATGTGATTAATGCATGCTTCACTCTAGAGGTGAGGGGTGAGCTGGAATCAGTAAATATAATATTATAATAAATAAATATAATATTGGAGTGGAGAAATTTACACCGCAAAATGAAAACTCAATTAAATCAAGTTAATTTTGATTCCAGAAAATTACTTACTAGAGGTACACCGTTCATGTTTGCCCCAGGATGCCCATTGCATGGCCAACGCTTGTTTGCTATCGCTTACTAAGTTGTGTTAGCGATCAGCACAGTTTGGCATGAGGGCAGAAAATGCAGAAACAATTTCACTTTCAAACTCGTGTTTTACAATAAATATACTAAGCACAAACATAGTGTACATATTGGATAATTCAGCATGGTACTTGTGATTTTAAATTTAGAATATACTTGCCAACCTTTCATACTTCCCTCCTGGGATTTGTGTAAGGTATGAAAAAAATAGGTGGCCACAACTTGATGACACCATTTGCATCATTATGTGGCCATGTGCTTTGGCTAATTTTGTCATCACTGTTTGGTCCATTTAGTGTTCATTTCTCCCTTTGAGTAGGTAAACTCCCTTGTGGAAGGATTGCCTTGGAAATAATCGGTGTCTTACCAGCTTACTGGACTACAGTTCGTTGAGGAGGGAGCACTTTTGTTGTTGCACAACTTCAAACCGTATTGTGCAGCCAGTGTGGTTTTGGTGCTCCCAGGACGTTAAGAACAAACTATAGACCAGCAAGCTGGTAAGGCGCCAATAATTTCCTCATCACCTTTGTTTGTGTTACTGAGAATCTTCCATAATTGAGACCAACTCGGACTATTAACTGTGCAATAGCAGCCTAAGTAGCATAATATAAACAGGATACTTTACATTGCGGGATTGCATACCTACTATACCTTTGTAATACCTTTGATTCAAGGAACTCTTTGGCCAATTTTAATATTATTGTACAGTCTTTTTCCCTGAAGAACAACAGGAATTTTTAAATGGATATCTATTGACTGTACTTTTATTAAGGAGATGTACCATACTATAATCAACTTATCTACTGAGAATCTTTGTATAGGTGTAATATAGGTTCCTGATACATTCTGCATTTTTTTGGGTGCAATATATGTGATTTATTAGGTGATTTTTATTGTATGAAATTTCTGTTTTTAATGAATTTATATAATAAATACCTTTTGAATATCCACAGTTCTCATATTTGTTCATAGTTATAAACACACTAGCGCAACTTTTTTCTTTCCAATATTTGTTCATTTGAGGGCTGCAGACCTCTTGCATCTAGTGGTCTATAACTATGACTGTATTAAGCACCGGAAGGTATATTTTCTTCTTGTAATCTAATTGATGCCTCAGAATGCTATGCGCTCGTCCCAGCATTCTAGAGCACCAAAGTAAACTTTCTCAAAGGGGCCCAATAAGGAAGAACTTCTTGTGGTGCAAGGTTAAACCGACCTTTTTAAAGCAATCACTGAGTCTATCCCGACAGCTTTAAAGGAACTCTGTTTCTTTCCTAATAAAAGTAAATTCTAAGAAAATAAAATACAGTGCTGGGAATGGACCAACAAATTCTAATAACACATCTAAATTTTGGTGTTATTCATATAATTCAAACTAAATTTTAGATTTACAAATATAAAACATATAAATATGTAAAATGCCCCATTGTTGCATCAAATCAAGCGCCTTGTCAGAATTGAAACCCGTAGCTCTGCTTCTGAGCTATTCTGGCTGCTGGACAGCTCCCTGCCTTTGCTTTGACTTCTAGTTAGTTTAAATGTTCTCCTAATGTTCCAGCATGTTCTAACTCCACCCATGGCTTCCTATAAAAGCCTTGCTTGTGCTCCTGTCAGTAGTTTAGTTCCTGTTGTTGCTGCTTTCCTGCCTCCAAATAGTCACTATTCGTGTACTGACCTCGAATTGTCCATAACTATACCTCTGCCTTAACCCCTTTGCCTTTTTTGTTTGACAGTGTGCTGAACCTTGCTGCCGTTGACCATTCTTATTACCTTCCTTCTTGCCACTGGATTCATATTCAGTCTCTGGACCATTACAGCCCACCTTATTTTACATAAATAAAGATGATTACAGTGACGGGGCCGGGCCACACTGACAAGATAAAATCTCCCACCGGCCTGTCAATCCGCAGGGATTACATGGACTGTCACCCCAATACTAGGTCTTAAATTGTGCCCGGCAGACAGAAAGAGACTATTACAGACACATGTGGGAGTAAGAAGGAAGGTACAGAATATGAGGGTCAGCTGGAAGCCCTGACACGTATAAAAAACAAGGAAGAGGCTAATTTCAGGAGGGACTGTGTGTTATGCAAGGTCTGGAGGTGGGGAAAGATGAGTATTACCCATTGTCTTCCACAGGATTGGCCAGACATTGTGGTAGGGACACAGCAGGGGAGCCACTGTGGAAGACCAGCTCATCTCAGCTCTCACTCCAATCCTCTGGCCCAGCACTCACCAAACTTTAAGAAGCAGAGCCCCAGGAGTTTGACTTGTCATCACCTCACTCCATCGGGAGATATTCACCAGGTTCTGGTTAAATTGGTGTGCCCACAGGAAGGCGGAGACAGATATCCAGAGTTTGCCATGTGGCCAGGAACAGCAAGATACCAAGACTTCTTGGACCTTCTGTGGACAGCCTTTTTTTCCTGTGGAACCTTGCTGGAACTCCTATCTGCTGACCTATTGTTTAAAGTGTGCAGTTTTATAATCTGTTGTTTCACAATAAGAAAAGTAAAGATAGCATTGTATATTTCGTTCTCCTCTTCACCTTTGTAATTTGTGAACCTAAGGGGGCCGGGTAGCTTAGTGAACTTTGGTTCTAAAAACTCGGTATTCCCACAATTATGTTCCAATTACAAATCTCTAAACTAGCCGGTTATAAGTAAGGACACAGTCGTCCCCTTCTACTACATGCCAGCATGTGTAAGGACAAGAAACTCATCCTTGTAAAAACCTTTTCTCAGCAGGGAACTTTTCTTCTGAGGTCAAGTTACAGCAGACGTGAGGCTCAACCCGGAAGTACTCAGAGAGAAAATGATGCATAATCAGTCCTCCCTCTGGAGAGTGAAGGGGTGTATGGTCAGGTGGATGAGGATGAGGAGCTTAATGGAGAATGAGGATGAGAGGAGTGTTAATGATGATGATGATGATGATGATAATGATCATGAAGGGGTTTAATGGAGACTGCTGATGATGATTAGAAAGGGTTAATGAGGTTAATGATTGACAGAGGATAAGGACTTAATAATGGAAGGTTAATGATGGGGCATGAGCGGTTAATGATTGTTGGAGAAGGAGTGGTTAATGATGAATGATGGAGTGTTGTTTAAGGAAGATAAGTATTGTGTTTTGTTTTTAAATCCAATCCATGGGTGCACACCTTATTGAAATGTTCAGTGTACTCCTATGGTTTACTACACTTTGTTTTAATTTGAATGCATTTTTAATTTGTAATTGTTAATAACCACCTTTATTCAATGATAGCTGAAAATTGGATTTATTGTGAGGAATAGATAAGTAAACCTACTCATAACTACTAACATTATTCCAGAGCTCCAAACAATGTAAGAGCGTGATACCTACCATAAGGGTTCGTGACACTTATTGAAACTAGGATACTGCAACCTTTGCAAGTAGATCTTATTGATCTTTGCACTGACAATTTACATTTACAGAATCTCACTATTTGTTGTTAACCCCTTTCCCAATAGGACAAGTAGTTCAATAGTTCAGTTTTTTTGTATGCAGAAGCATATGTAAAAGAAGGGTAATGCATAGGGCAACATGATGGTACAGTGGTTAGTATGAGGCCATGGGTTTTATTCCTCTATGAAATTTGTATGTTCTCAGGTTCTCGAGGGTTTCCCCTGGGTGCTTTCCTCCCACAGTCCAAAAACATACTGGTAGGTTAATGGTTGTTCATGTGGGATTAAAAAATATAAACTATACACTCCATTAGGGAATTGACTGTTATATGAATGAATAAATATTCTCTGTGATGTGCTGCTTAATATGGTGGTGCTGTATAAGTAAATGATAAAGATAGCATAGAATTGCATTATTATTGGAAAACATATTACTTACTTAATGCTGACCACACCCTTGATTTGTCAAGAGAGAGCTGTAAATGAACAATCAGGTTCTGTGAATTATTAATAATAATGAAGGTAATCACCAGACTCTAGCAGATCTGAATGGCTGTTACCTACCATCTGGGTACCTGTGGTGTAAATCCTTGGTCAAATGCCTTATAAATAATACCTTATTGTCAATCACATAAACAATAATTAGAAGTAACATTTTATAATAACTAAATGTGCTTCATTAAACAGATCAGTATTTTACATGCCTTCACTTTTCACTCTTCTGTCCCTTTATCCAGCTCACCTGCTTCCTATACAACCTTCATGTTATGTATTCTGGCACCCTTAGGGATGATGACAATGACTTAGCGACATGAAAATTATGAATATGTTTCTACATATATTGTGATCAAGCATCCAGAAAGCAAACTCAATGAAACAAAATACTAGAAACTCATAACCACTGTGTAAATAGTAGTAGAATAATAATAATAACTTTGATACTTCTTTGTTAATGTCTTATTTATATTATTTTCTTTAACCACAAATTACAGTGCACACCTCAAAAACATATAATTTAAAAGCAGTTGTCATGTCATTTTCTTGGTAAGTTAAACCATAAAATTTAGTGGTCTACAACTTAGCTTTCACTCCTGTATCCTATCTGCACTTACATTAAACACTTCCACTGTATTATTTGTCGGTGAAATCCACTCATTAAAATGGATGATTACTGTCTTATGCTTCCTTCCCAAACAAGCATGTCCTGACATATTAAACACCCAATGTCTTTCAAAATAATGTTTACTTTCAAAGCTGATGCTCTGAACTCCGACTCTTTCAAATATAACAACAATACTCAGCCATATTCTTTGCCAGTCATACTTTACAACACTGTACAATTATTTTTCTGTTCTATGCCAGATACATACTACAAATATTAGACAAATAAAACAATAGTACGTGATCCAATATTTAACAGATTTTGAATCACTTTCCAATAAGAGCTGAGATCCGGGCATTTTGTATTCTGGCTGAAAGGCAGGACCTTTTCCGGATCAGGTGGGGGTCTGTTAGTATTTTTGGAATCTGAACACAGCAGTCATATTGTATTTCTGACTGCATTTATAAACATCATCATCACCACCATTTATTTATATAGTGCCACTGATTCCGCAGCGCTGTACAGAGAACTCACTCACATCGGTCCCTGCCCCTTTGGGGATTACAGTCTAAGTTCCCTAACATACACACACACACAGACTAGGGTCAATTTGTTAGCAGCCAATTAACCTACCAGTATATTTTTGGAGTGTGGAAGGAAGCCGGAGCAACCATAGGAAACCCACGCAAACACGGGGAGAACGTGCAAACTCCTCACAGATAAGGTCATGGTCGGGAATTGAACTCATGACCCCAGTGCAGTAAGTCAGAAGTGTTAACCACTGAGCCACCGTGCCCCCCCCCCCACATGCCTGATAATCATCATATGCCTGTCTAGTGATTTATACTCAAACATTGTGCTTAGTTTGGGGCTAATATCAATACATGTGCGACCAAGTATGACTAGTATTTTGTTATATCCTTTATGTTGTAGTTGATATAATCATACAAAAAAATATAATCATACATAAAAATTATGATTATCATACCATACATTAAAATAATCTATAAGCGAGGATAGCCAATATAAAGCAATTAGTGACATCCTCTAACCACTCCCAGGAATACACAAGTTTCATAGCTTGTTAAGGAGCTTACTTAGGGGACTATGTACAAAGACAAATATTTAGCAAAGAGTGTCACATTTCCACTATTTTCTTTATTTGACTTAAGGTATAGATCTCAATGCTCCTGTCTGTCATTGTGCATTGTCATCTGCCTCCCCTCAACTGTGTAGCAAAAGCCTACGCTAATATGAGTTGGCGTAAATCAGTTCTGTTTTGTTTTTGAGGTATATCTGCGTTGTGCATAAGTAGAGATGCTCAATGACCCCCGTGTTTTGGTTTTGGATCTGGATTACCGTCTTGTTTTGGTTTTGGTATTGGTTTTGCCAAACCACCATTGCGTGTTTTGATTTGGTTTTGTTTGGTTTTGTTTTGCTATTTTGTTAAAAAAATCAATGTTTTTGGTCATAAAAGAACCAAATTTAGTGCTCCACATGTTTCTTGGATAAGTAATGTAGTTGTAAAGCTAATGAATTATCAAACAAACTGTTTAATTCCTGGTAGGCCGTCATTAATTCTACACACAAACCAGATTGTCTTCCTCTCCATCTATGCATTTTGGCAATGCAGCCATCGTCTTTGGATGTATATTACACCCTACACTTATAGTTAAATATGTAAAGAAATGGACAAAGGCAGTTTGGTTTCTGTCTCTCTAGGCCCCCCTCTACTTGTATAAAATACCAAAAAATTCAGTCGTTATAGACTGTACAATATTAATTGAAATGGACAAAGCCAGTTTGGTTTCTGTCTCTCTAGGCCCCCCTCCACTTGTATAAAATACCAAAAAATTCAGCCATTATAGACTGTACAATATTAAGAGAAATGGAGAAAGCCAGTTTGGTTTCTGTCTCTCTAGGCCTCCCTCCACTTGTATAAAATACCAAAAAATTCAGCCGTTATAGACTGTACAATATTAAGAGAAATGGACAAAGCCAGTTTGGGGTCATTCTGTGTATGACACCCTACCCTTAAGGAGAAATTGCCCAAACAGCAGCCTTTCAAGACGGTAAGTGATATGGAAATGCCCCAAGTCCCTTTCCTCTTTGGGGGTAGATTGCACCCTACACTTAAATAGAAAGTTTTAAAAAGATGTTATCGTCATCATCTTCAGCTTCATCCTCACCCTCATCAGTGTGTACGTCATCATCACAGACTATCAATTAATCGCCGCTTGCATCCGCCATTAGAGAACAGTCAGTGCTTGGATGTCTTGGATGGTGAAGGCCTTCCTCGTGGATGATGTAGTTCATTTTTATAAACATCATTTTCTCCACATTTTTGGGAAGTAACCTTCTACGGCAGGGGTGTCCAACCTTTTAGCTTCCCTGGGCCACATTGGAAGATGACGAGTTGGTTTGGGCCGCACATTAAATACACTAACACTAACGATAGCTGATCATCCAAAAAAACCATAGAAAACATAGTTAACATATTAAACTTACTTGGAAATGAAGCTAGTAAGAGTTAGGAAACCTGTTGCAGAATCATGATTAAAGCGGTAGTCCCATTACAAGCTACAATTTAACTTACCTGCATCTACCCCTTAGTGGGGTTCGGGGAATTAAATGCCCAAAACATTTTTTTTCCTCTCTTTCTGCACCCATGAATCATTTTTTTTCTTGACCAGTTTAAAATGGTCACCGATATAGGTAACATCAGGAGGACTAATAGAAATCTACAGAGATTTAAAGGTGGCGGGAAAAATGGCTCATGAAGCAGCCTCCGATGAGGGTAACAGTTGGTGATATTTTCACCATACTCACTACTGCACATTTAAAATGGTTTAAAATATTAAAAATACAATCATCTCTTAATATTTATATTAGATACATACAGAGAACACAGCTAGTTCATAATTGCATGGTGCAGAAAGTCCAAATTCAGAGTAACAACAATAAGGTACTGGATAATCTTTCACTGCTGCTGATAGTGCGCGCTGGTGACTCCTCTGTGCTGCGCTACGCAATGGATGTCGGATGTGATGACGTCACGCCTGACATTCAATGTGAGCGCCGCACGGAGGAGGAGACCAGGGAGAGAGCCGGAGCGCCAGCTGACGTGACCGCAAGGTAAGTATTTTCTTTTTTTTTTTGCAGGATTTTTTTTTCATTAACAGCGCTATCCCCTTGCCACAACCAAAACTCCTGTTGGGCCACATTTACAGGCGGGCTGGGCCGCATGCGGCCCGCGGGTTGGACAACCCTGTTCTACGGCAATCACTGACTAAGTTCCCTGCTGGGCTGAACACTCGTTCAGAGTACACACTGGAGGGTGGGCAGCTTAAGTATTGCAAAGCAAGTTTGTACATGGGTTTCCAAATTGCCTGCTTTTCTTCCCAGTAAGGAAAGGGACTGTCTGACATTTCCATATCAATTACCTCTTGAAAATAGTCCTCCACCGTCCTTTGCATGTTTATACTCATATTGGATGGAGTTATGGGCAAGGTCACACTTTTTTTTGAAAAATCCTTCAAACCAGCCCAGGGGGTAAATGTATGAAGCTCCGGGTTCTTCAACACTCGCGAGCTCGGCGTCTTCGGCGTTTACATTTAAAGCGGCGCTGCCTTGTAAAGGGAAACTTCCCTTTACAAGGCAGCGCCGCTTTAAATTTAAGCGCTGAAGACGCTGAACTCGCCGGAGTTGAAGAATCCGGAGGTTCATACATTTACCCCCAGATGTTAAACTGTTGTGGTCTGCCTTCTGCGTCTTCCCTGCTTCTTTTTTGAAAATTAAAAATTTTTTACGAGCAGCAGCTGCTTAAGAAACTGAAGGAGGACACGTCGTCAAGCCAAGGCCCAGTTCAGCAGACATTTTGCTGAGCAATAGCTCCTTGCAAAAGTTCACATCTCGTTCATTTTGAAGCAAAGACTCAATGTAGGTCTTAAACCTTGGATCAAGCACAGTGGCCAAAACGTACTGATCTGAGCTCAAGATCTTAATAACTCGAGGATCATTGTGAAGTGAATTAAGTTCTTGATCGACAAGGCCAACATACTTTGCGGAATTGATTGCTTTCATCTCCTCCTTCAGTTTCTCAAGCTGCTTTTCCAATAGTCTAATTAAAGGAATGACTTGGCTCAAACTAGCAGAATCTGCCCTCACTTCACACGTCACAACTTCAAATGGTTTCAGCACCTTGCACAGCACTGAAAGGATTCCCCACTGTGCAAGAGTGAAATACATCCCCCTCCTTTCTCAATGTCATGGCTTGTGCAATCCGCTTGGATGGCTTTGCGCTGTTCCTCCATCCTCTGAAGCATGTACAGCGTGGAATTCCACCTAGTTACCACCTCTTGCTTAAGTTAGTGGCAGGGCAAGTTAAACTGCTCTTGGAGCTGCTGCAATCTCCTACATGCTGTGGCCGAATGCCTGAAATGGCCTGAAATTTTACGGGCCACCAAAAGCATCTCCTGCACCTCATGGTTATTTCGTAGGAAGCTCTATAATAAGGAAGGAAGCGCACTACAGGGTTCTATAGGTGAGCAGCAGAATAGCAGGGAAATCCAACCTGATACAATACGTAAATACAGAGTATTCCGCGCTTAACCTAAATAATGGATAATTCGGGAGCTATAAACAAAATAGTTTTATCAGAAAATACAACAGTAAGTCATGTGTTGAATTGCGCAAACACAAACAATAGAATACATAATTCCATATGTGGGTTAAGACATGTACATAATAATGGTCATAGACCTCAGTGTATTGGGTAGAAAACTGATAAGTACAAGGAACAGTGTCCAAAAATAAACCTTCATGAACAGACAAATAAATTGACTTGGTTACAGTCCTGGAGGATGTCACGGTCCAGTGTAGCTTGACTAAATGTCCAAGATGGAAAAAAATGGGTTACAATACTTGCGCTTAGTAGCGGTCCATATATCCAGGGATTGTCCTGTAAATCCAGTGCATAGAGTTAATAATGAGCAGGCAGTCCGAACGGCGGTTAGTATATACTGTCCAGTGTCCAGTGTAACGATGCTTAGAATAACAGAGTCACGGTTAAACAGATCTTAAGGGCGGCGTGTGTCCTAGCTTTGAACGCACGCCTGACCGGATGTGACGTATCGGGTGTGAAGAATCCGGAAGTGGATGCTGATTGGCCGACGCGTTTCGTCACCTAGGTGACTTTCTCAAGGCAGTAGTTTGGTATGCGAGGGAGACGAGGTATTTATACTGAGTACAGTGTTGAGTGGCAGTTAGTTCCTGAATGCAAAATTGTTCCGGTGTGTTGCGAGTCTTCATTAGTTGTAAATAATGACTTGGAGTATCATCAATTCCCCATTTGTGGGATATAAACATCATTTATAAGAGACAGACATTTGCATATGGATAAGAAACATATAATGGCAACAGAAGTGCTATACGGAGCGGAGTAAATACATGAATAAGTAGATGGGTAAACAATTCATCTGTAAAGCTTGGTTGTTGATAGCAATTATATCAATGGAGAGATGGAGGTAGTGGATTTATGCGTGTGTATACATATGACAGTAAGTTTGGTTCATTAAACGCTATTTGCGTCATGTACATAGTAAATATATACACATCAGAATCCTGTGTGTCTCAAATGGAATATATTGAAAATGTTAATTAAAATAAACTAAAAATAAATATAAAATAAAAATATAAATATAAATATATTGATGGTGTGAGCAAAACAGGGAATATGATGGAAATCACCCAGCTGTAATGCTCGCACTATATTGTTGGCATTATCAGAAATGACTTAACCTGGGGAGAGTCCAAGTGGTATAAGCCATGTATCAATCACATCTCTTAGTTTGCGTAACAAATTGTCAGCTGTATGCCTGTTAGTGAAGCCGGTGATACAAAGAGTGGCCTGCCTGTGACAAATGTTACGTAGTGGTGTACATGCTGCTGCTGTTCCTGCTGGTGAAGGTGAATGATCAACCCAGTGGGCTGTCACAGTCACATAGTCTTTGGTTTGCCCACTTCCACTTGTCCACATATCTGTGGTTAAGTGGACAGTGGGCAGAATGGCATTTTTCAGCGCAATTTCTACATTTGTACACACTTTTTGGTATAGTTGTGGAATAGCTTTACGGAAAAAATGGCCGATGGAATTCTGTAACGCGGACACAAAACCTCAATTAACTGTGAAAAACCAGCTGTGTTTATTGTGTATATTGGACGCAGATCTAACACTAACATTGCAGCCATGGCGTCTGTGATTCGCTTGGTGACTGGGTGACTGCTGTCATATTTGCTTCCCCTAGAAAAAGATTGTTTCACAGTTAATTGTTGAAATGTAGGACTGCTCTTTTTCTTGCCCGTCCTCTTGGCTGACGATTCACCCCCAGCAGCAGCAACAGCAGCAGCAGTGGGACTAACGCTTTCTTCAGAGGAATCAATAATAGTACAGGAGTCATCCAGCCTTAATAAGTGGGATGCAGGGCTAACTCCGAGCGCTACTGAGGATATTGATGAGGATGATGTGGTGGGTGTATTTTGTAGCCGTCGGGATGTAGGTAACCGGAGGGTCCTAGCTGATGATGGAGTGCTTGCAATTTTTTTGTAAGAACTTTCAGCTTTTCCCAATACTTTGCCATGAACTCTCGTCAAATGGCGTAACATAGACGAGGTTCCAAGATGGTTAAGGTCCCTCCCTCGACTGACTGTGGCTTGACATACACTACAAATGGCTATACAATTGTTGTCTGGATTGGGGTAGAAAGAATTCCACACATACGAAGTGGATTTTTTTGTTTTATGGCCAGGCATGACAATGGCCTTTTTCTTGTCACCTGCCAGAACCTTATCCTCATCAACATCCTCATTAGCGCCCTCGTCGCCTACACATATCTCCCCTTCATCCTCTTCTAATTCTAAAGTGGCATCCTCAATTTGTGTATCAGCGGCTACACTCGGGCTGTTCAGGCACACATCAGCAGAACTGCTGAAAGGGCCCTTCTTTATGAGTACAATAACAGAATGCTCACGATTAGACATACCACTGTTGGATGGACTCTCCACAGGGATTGTTGTCATTTCTGATTCAGAGCATACATTATCCTCTACTGCCTCACTGTTTTCTTGCAACTCGGCTTTGACGCGTAACAGTAGTTGTGCACCACTTTTAGACTCCAAATTACTTGGTCTTGGTTGGTCACGAGTGACCGTACAAGAAGAAGACTCAGTAACATTTTTGGACCTGCCACTAATAGAGAAAGGCAAAGACCTCATTCTTTCTTTGCCACTGCGTGTGTAATACCAATACGTCACAATGATGTTTTGCCTCGATTTCGATTTCAAATGGGCGGGAGAGCTCGGTTCGGTACTCGGATAGGCTAAATTCGGATGATTTCGGATCTCGGGGAACCTAGCCCGCCCATCTCTATGCATAAGAACAATTATTATGGCGCCACTCTGCTTCAAAAAGCACTGTGATGGCTCAAGAGCCTTAGTACATTCAGTCAACTTACAACTTGAAATTAAGATCAAGCATAGCTCTAAGTTTCTAGTACTATTTCAGTAATACCATTTGTAAAAGGATATGTGTATTTAGAAATATGAAATGTGGATGGCAACAAACTCTTACACTGCTTATAAAACTATGGACTTTGGAATTAACCTGTGTACTTTTCTCAGCTTCTATTTTCTACATAGTGCTCTATTACTCTACTAGATATGGATTTACAAAGTGAGATTTAAAAGATTCAAGCACAAAGTTACTCTATTGCGTTAGCAAGTAACAAAACAGTGCCAAAATCTATGGCAGTTTTCCACAATAAGCAAACTAGTTTTCTCTGCTTAATTCTGCCTAGCACAGGGAATGTGTATGCTGCACATAGTTTATGTGATTCTTCTGTGCTGGCTACAAGAAATCTCTGGGAGTTATGTCCGCCTCCTCTTTGCTTACTCGCAGTCATATGTACTTACTGGACCTTACCATATCTTTAAATTATGTCAGCTCTGCCATAATGATGTCACACATATCACTTGACACTTGGCCACACCTCCAAGCAATTTTGTTCTCAGAAGATTGTAATCACTGAACCAGATTGACAGGAGAGCTGGGAAAGGAGATAAAGAGATAATGGGGAAGATCATTTTATGTTTGGTATACTGAATACTGACCTCTGCAACCAGACTTACTAGCACATCATAGAAACTACATAAAGTCCAATAACAAGAGTATTGTATAACTTATTACACAAAGCAAATAGGGAAAGAGAAAAAATAAAAATAAAGGGTTAGAGTTTAAAAACTATAGCTTCACTTGTGCTCTTCTAATGATTGAAAAGTTGTCTGTCTGGTATGATAAACATATTTACAACCATTACTACAAAGAAAGAGAGCAACTTAAATTAACAGTTACTGATAAAAAGTGATCAATGTAATGATTCTCCTAACAATGCTATTTAACTAGATTCACAATGGTGAAAATGGTGCAAATCTATGGACCTGGGGATAATGCATAGAAACAACTGCTGCTATTCGTAAACAGAGCCTGATGGAGAGCAATAATAGTGAAATATCATTGTGCCTTATGTAAATGTTTACCATACCGTCCTTGCCTTCAACCTTGTTCAATAATTCATTTGCAGGCTTAAGCCAGTTTTTCATAATGACATTGCTTTTTTGAGGATGCTCGGACCTTTTCAAAAGATTTGTTAGAAAGCTACAAATGATAGTTATCAAAAGAACTATACAAGTAGTTTTCATTTGTAAATACAAATCCATTCTCTGATAGTAAAGTAAGTTACTAAAAATTGAGCAGATACCAGTTTTATCTGCCATGACAGCATAGTACAGTATAAAGACATGTAAATAATATTGATCACAGTTGCTGTCACTGACCAAAATGTCCAGTGACATTTTGCTGCTTGACTGGTTCATCAATAGACTCTGTGCCTTCAGATCAATAAAAAGTTTTGCATTAGTTTAATATACAATATTTTGCATAGTATTCATTATAAAACATAAATAGTATCATTTTAAAGAGGACCTGTCAGGTTTGTGAAAGAAAGCAAGTTTCAGTAGTGCCTTTTACCAGGGCAGTACGACTACCCTGGACGCAACAGCCACTTGCAATTTGCCCATGCTACTCCAGGTGTATATGAATGCAGTGACAACACAGGGCACAACCGCATTTCAACACCTGCCCAGAGAGAAGATGAAAGGGAGCCCGGATACCGCCTCAGTACAGCTCCGTGATGTCACATAGCTGACAGTGGAGAGGAGCAGAGAGGAGTCAATTAGGCAAAGAAGAAGCAGCAGCAGTGAAGCAATAATGAAGAGAAAACATAATGGAGAGGGGCTGGAGAAAATAGAGGAGAGTGTGCTAAAAATAAGCAGGGTGGTATAGAAAACATGCTGGAGAGGGGGCTGGAGAAAACAGGGGAGAGGGGCTTGTAGAAAACATTGTGGAGAAGGGGTTGGAGAGAAGGGGGGTAGGTGAAAACAGGGTGGAGAGGTGGATGGTGAAAATAAGGGGTTAGAGGGGGCTGGAGAAAACAGTAATATATTGAAACAAAGATGATATCTTTATTAGCAATTATAGTCTCTATTACATGTGGGGATAATTTGTAAGCTATTAATTTGATTTGGGGGCTTGTGGGGGGATTGCCATTTTTATTAAATGCCTAGACCTCTACAAGCACCATTTTTAATTTAATATCAAGGCTGGCGGGAGTGGGGGTGGGATATGTCAGTTTATTAAATGAAAATATTATTCATTTACTGTTGGCGTTGCTGGTGACTGGGCGAATATGTTTCTTTATTAAATGGGAATGCTTTTTATTTATTGTTAGGGGTGGTGGGGGGAACTTGATCTACATGATAAATGGATAACTTCGTACCCAACTATGCCAAGGAAACATGCGGAAGAAATCATGTGATAGAATTTATGTAAGGAAAAAAGGCATCTATACAACCTGGATAACAGTTTATATTGAGTTTCAACAACCGATACACTGAGTATCCATGTGTGGTTTGGAAGACCTTGGGCCAAGACACCTGCATCCGAAGATAAGTCCCAGGACGTCGCAAAGGTAATTTTGGAGGCGAAAAGCTTTTACAGGAGAATTTTATAGATACCTGATATGGCATGTGTGGAGGCACCCGGTGAGATACAAAGAGTCTCAAATAGGGACAAGTCCCTACCAGAAGTCTTAACACCTTCCCTAATCTAAATAAATGCTGCAATGGAAGGTAACCCCAGAACTCCTTGTGGCTAGGAAATATTTAACCTCTAAGTCAGCAAAAGAACAAAGCTTCCCACTGACCACCAGTTGACCCACTTTCCGAATATTTCCTGGAAGAGACCCGGAGGAAAATGTGGTTTATACAAAATGGGTGTCAACGGGGAAGGATGGATGGAGACCCAATTACGAGATTGAAGCCTTTTCCAAACCTTGCGTGTGGGGCCAATAGTTGGGTAGAACAATCTAGGTAATTTGGCGACCCAGGCTAAAATATGAAATGAGTTTCCATTATGGCATTTCTACCTATACCTCTACCCACTGTTTATTCCTATCTTTCCTAGTCCACTCCACAACTTTGCTAAGGTAAACATGGGTAATTGCATTCCTCCCTGGTGCTTATAGCCTAAATACAATAGCATGTTTAAACCAAGACCTCCTACCCCTCCAGACAAAACTCTGAACAGCCCTCTCAAGATCATCAAAAAATTGGGGGGATATTTTTATGGGGAATGCCTGCAAAATGTAAAGTATTTTAGGGAGTACATTAATTTTTAAGATATTTATTCTCCCGAGCCAGGAAAATTTGTGAGAGGACCATTTACCTAATTCTCCACGTACTTTGGCCAAGATGGGGGAATAACTCTAATAAAATAAATTTGCATTATCTCTGGAAATGGCAACACCATTTAAATGGCCACTTAAATGGTAAGGCAGCATGAAGACCCGCTATCATCCTCTCAGAAGCTGGAATGTTTAAGGCTGTTGATTTAGCATAGTTAATTTTGAAGTTTGATAAGTAGCCAAACTTCCTATATGCTGTTATCAAATTGGGCAGGGATGTGGTTGGGTTCGTAACTATGACTAGTGAATTGTCTGCAAATAACGCTAGCTTGAAGTCCTTGACACACATCTGGAGGCCTGAGAGTTTCGGATTCTGATTGATAGCTCTGGCCACGGCCTCCATGCAAAGTCTGAAAATGAATGGAGGTAGATGGCCTTCCTGATGGGTGCCATAGGGATAAAGTCAAAGACAGTACAATTAGTTATTTTCTTTAACCGAAGGGGACTGATGAAGAGCTATTTCTCTTTCTCTGGAGGGCAAGTCCTTTGGGGATCCTGAGACCTGGAAATTATAAAGTGAGGAATAATATGTCTTGAAAATGCTAGCAATTTTTTTTATCAGTGTGTCTCAGCCCACCTCCTCCATCCTTGATGGACTGTATGTAGGTTAGGGATCTCTAAGATCTGAGGGCTTTAGCAAGAAACTTACCCAGTTTATCTCTACATTGAAATTATCTGTTCCTGCAGCGTCCCATGGCCAATTTCATTCTATCATTTAACAAGTTATTAAGACTGCAATTCAACCAAAATCTGCTGAGAGAGAGAATGTTAACGTTTTGTTTCTAGAGTTTTTATCTTCACCAACAGAGCCTCCATAACTACTTCCTTTTGTTTCATTAGGAAATATTAAAGTTGTATACATTTCCCATGAATAACACACTTGTATACAGTAGGTGCCAGCCAAGACAAGCAACAAGTAGAATAGAAGACTCACCACACCTCTGGACTTCCCTGCAGAGTAGTTCTTAAAGGATCCATATGGGAAGTGGCAGTTTTTTAGATTTGTGGAAGCATCCCAAAAAGTGACTAAAAGCAATTATCAATTATTCTCTATCTGTAGAATGTGTAGAAATCATGAGAATTGCTCTGGCTCATTCAAAACCCTCATATTTATAGAAATAATTTTCAACTTATCATTCGCAGTCCAACTGTGGCAAGTCCGCAACAAAGGTAAGAGTTCCAGGATTACTCATTTGGTCTGGTGAACTTTCCCAACGATCCTTGGCTCTAAAGGAAAGAGGTAGACACAAAGAAAAAAGAGGGGGATGAAAAACAATAAGGGGAATAAGAGGAAATGAGAACATCACAAACAGTAATATTGTTCAAAGTGAATAATTAAAATAAACTAGGGAACTTTCTGCTACAAAGGCCACCGGGGGAAATAAAGCCCCCCAGGAGAATATATACAGAGCAGACTTAAGGTATAGTGGTAAGAGTGGTAGAACAACTGCAGCTGGTCAGTCAGAAAAGAGCCTATATAAATACAGACTCAGTAGATACTGTTACTGTCACAAGCCGCTCACCCACGGCTGCCACCCGGTAACCTGAGTATCATTCATTCCTCATTCCCTGCTTCTTCCCTGGCTGTCAGGCCAGCAATCAGCTCTGCACATGTGCAGGTAATCATCTCACCTGTGTTCACCTGTTCTGTTCATTCATTGGTTACCTCTCGTTTATAAGGATCCTCCCAGCACCCCTCAGTGCTGGTTCCTCTCATTAGACTTCTGGCCTGGAAGCAGCTCATGCACTCTGCTGCTGCAATCACCTATAACCTGCTCCACTCATTACTGGTAACTTCTGCAGATCATTGCTGTCATCTCTCCAAGCGTGCTCTCGTCTAACCGCGGAAGAAAGAGAAAGGAGAATTAAGAATAAATTATGCATTTATTGCAGAGACCCTGGACATCTTCTCAAATCATGTCCTAAACCATCAGGAAACGACAGGCCTTAGCTTGCTCAGGGGAGGTCAGGTTAAGGACATTTAACTTCTCTCCAGATTTTTCTTTTAATCAAACATGCTCCTTTCCGGTCACCCTGCATTGGTCCTCTGGATCTGTTCAGTCCTGTGCTCTACTAGACTCTGATGCTGCACTTGGACTGGCCTTCATCTCAAATTCTGGCTTGGGGAGCAGCCTGCTCAGGAAGATGCCTTACCCAAGTAAAACCGCTGAGGACTCTCCATACCGTAATGGACTCTACTACCTCCATGCTTCCCTTCCAATATTCGTCATTTGCAGATGTCTTTAATAAAACATACGCTGAACAGCTACCTCCTCATCGGGCATGGGATTGCCCCATTGATCTATTACCTTGGAAAATTCCTCCTAGAGGCAGAGTTTACCCTCTTTCCTTGCCTGAAACCGAGACCACTGCCTTATACATCAAGGAGAATCTACAACAAGGTTTTATCAGCCCCTCCACTTCTCCAGCTGGAGCTAATTTCTTCTATGTGAAGAAAAAAGATGGTACCCTGCGCCCTTGCATTGACTACAGAGGCTTAAATTCCATTACCATCAAAAACCGATATCCCATTCCACTAATAACCGAGTTATTTGATCGTATCAAAGGTACCCAAATAACCTCATCAGGATACGAGCCGGGGACAAGTGGAAGACAGCATTCAACACGATGGCCACTATGAATACCTAGTGATGCCTTTCGGACTCTGTAATGCTCCAGCAGTGTTTCAGAGCTATGTCATTGAGATCTTCCGCAATCTATTGTATTCCTTCATGGTGGTGTACCTTGACGACATCTTAATTTTCTCAAGGGATCTCCAGTCTCATTGCCTACATGTTGCCGAATTCCTCTCTCAGCTTCGTAAGAACCAGTTGTATTGCAAACTGGAGAAATGTTCTTTCGAAGCTCCCAGGCTACCCTTTCTTGGGTAGATTGTCTCTGAATCAGGACTTCAGATGGACCTTGAGAAGGTTCAGGCTATCCTGGAATGGCCTCACCCTAACACTCTCAAGACCATTCAACGATTTCTTGGATTTGCCAACTACTACAGGCGCTTTATCTCTGGGTATTTTACCATCGTGGCCCCTTTAATTGCTCTTACTAGGAAAGGAGCCGAAATCCATCATTGGTCACCAGAGGCTGTCGAGGCCTTCTCCTTCCTCAAGGAACCTCTGCTCTTATCCTAAAACAACCTGATCTGTCCCTCTCTTTTCTTCTTGAAGTTGATGCTTCTACCATTGGAGTTGGAGCAGTCCTGTCTCAGAGGTCCAGTCAAGGCAAATATCATCCTTGTGCTTTCTATTCTCGAAAATTTCTACCTGCTGAGAGGAACTACACCATAGGAGCTGCTAGCTATTAAATTAGCTTTATGCATATGGCGCTATCTTCTGGAGGGGACTCGTCACCCTGTCACAGTATATACAAATCATAAAAACCTTCTCTACCTCCAGTCTGCTCAGTGCCTAAATCCCCGTGAAGCATGGTGGTCATTGTTTTTCTCACTTTTCGATCTTCATGTGACCTTCAAACTGGGGCTTAAAAATAAAAAAGCTAATGCTTTGTCTCGAGCCTTTGAAAATGCTGAACCTGAGGACTTCCTTGAACGTCCCATCTTGGACCCTAAATGCCTCCAAGCGACTATGCTGTCTACGCCTCCTTCAGGGAAAACCTTTGTTCCTCCTTATTTGCGAAAAAAGACTTCTTACATGGTTCCATGCTTCACGCTTTTCTGGACATCTAGGGATTCGACATGTGAATTGATTTCTCACCAGTACTGGTGGCCTAAATACCAGTCCGAAGTCGAAGAGTTTGTAGCCACTTTGCTGTGTGTGCCCAACATAAATCTCCTCGTCAGCCTCCACTGGGTCTTCTCCATCCTCTTCCGTTGCCCACTAAACCATGGACTCATATATCCATGGATTTCATTATGGATGTACCCACTAGCAAAAAATGTAACATCATCTGGGAGATTGTGCACCGATTTTCTAAGATGGCACATTTCAACCCCTTGGCTGGCTTACCCTCTTCAGCAGTATTGGCACAACATTGTGTTAAAGAAATTATTCTCTTACATGGCTGCCCCATGGAGATCGTTTCTGACCGCTAAGTCCAATTTATATCAAAATTCTGGAGATCTCTGTGTCATCTCCTGGGCATCCGCCTAAAATTTCCTCCTCCTACCATCCTCAAACCAACGGTCAAACTGAGAGGGTTAATCAAGATCTGGAAACATCTTCTCCTCTGCTAATCAGGACAATTGGTTGATATGTTGCCATGGGCCGAATTTGTTGACAATAACGCCTTTCATGAATCCACCTCTGCCACTCCGTTCTTTATTGTATATGGAGGATACCATCTAATTCAAGAATTCTCAGCCCTACCACCCACCCAGGTCCCTGCAGTTAACGATCTAAGTAAGGACTTCCTTTTTACATGGTCTCAGGTGCGAAGGGCGTTAAAAATAATCCTCTACTCGCTACAAGCTTTTAGCTGACAAGAAGCGCAGGGCTGTTCCTCCCCTGAAACTTGGAGACAGAGTATGGCTTTCTACCAAGAACATCCGGCTGAAAGTACCATGAATGAAATTTGCTCCCCGGTCCTCTGACGTCAAAGCACCGTTATTATTGAAGAAATATCATTATAAATTTCCCAAGAAACCTAGTCCTAGGTGTTCGTGACCACCTTTAAAGGGGGAGGTACTGTCACACGCTGCTCACCCACGACTGCCACCCGGTAACCTGAGTATCATTCATTCTTCATATCCTGCTTCTTCCCCGGCTGTCAGGCCAGCAATCAGCTCTGCAGATGAGCAGGTAATCATCTCACCTATGTTCACCTGTCCTGCTCATCCATTGGTTCACCTATTACCTGCTCCACTCGTTAGTGGTAACTACTGCAGATCATCGCTACCTTGTCTCCAAGTGAGCTGCTGCAAATCAAATTTACCTGCTTCACTCGTCAGTGGTAACTACTGCAGATCATCGCTACCTTCTCTCCAAGTGTGCTGCTGCAAATCACTTATTACCTGCTCCAGATGTGAGTGACAACTACTGCAGATCATCGCTACCATCTCTCCAAGTGTGCTGCTGCAAATCACCCATTCTCTCTCTGTGGACTAGCACTGAGCATCACTCAGTATCCTACTCATTTGTGGCTATGTATTGCCTACATTCTCCTCTGTACTCAGTTCACCATCGCTGCTCACTGGGAACTCCCCTAGAGGGCCACGACCTGCAGGGTGGAAGCTGCCAAGCCCAAATTCCCTTGCGGAAAGCTCTGGTGACTACCTTCCACTTTGTTAGATTCCGCTCCTCTGGGTGAAGTACCATCAATCCCAGGGAGAACAGAAGGATCTCACTCATCCTAGTGATTCCTGACAGTTACAAGACTATTAAGTAATGAGTTGAGTAGACTAGGGTAGAAAGAGGGAAAGATGCAATGAGAGCAATGTCCTCTTCCATCAACCCCAACAACGGGGCTGGAAAAACTTCACAGACTTAGGGATAACCACGATCTGCAGAATCTTCTCCCTTTTTCCTCTGTGAGCTTACACTGTGTAGGTAAGTGTGGGGAGTTTTGAAGGGGAAGTCTGGGGGCATGTAGGGAGGTCTGAATGTCATATAAGAAGCATGTGGAGAGATCTGTGTGGCATGGTGGTTTGACTAAGTGGCTTGTCAAGGGCATGCAAGGAAGTCTGAGTGACATGAGGGGAAGTATGAGTGTCATGGGGAGAGTTTTGGAGTATATGTGGGCATGTGGGGGCATTATGTCACAAGTGTGGGTTTTAGAGCATGTGGGGCTATTTTGGTGTCAGTGGTAGATGTAAGTGGCATTTGGTGGAGTTTTGGAGCAGGTAGGCATGTGGGTGCATTTTGGTATGAGTGATGTGGGGTGCTAAAGTTGTTTAGAGGATGTGTTTTTTATTCAAGAAATTATAGGTAAAGGGCAGCCCTTTTGGAGTTTGGAATGCTGCAAATGCAACACTTGAAGTATATTCAGTTACCCATCACTGATCTAGCTGGAAAATGATAGCTAGAATCCGATTTAATTACAATGTGCAACACCTCAACTTTATTTTTTTAGAAGGTTTGATAAATCTATCCCTTAGCCCAGTGATGGGCAAACTACGGCCCACTTAGAGGTTCTAACCGGCCCGCCAATATTTAAAAAAATTTAATTAAAATATGCATAAAATTATTAGGGCCGACCCTGTGTGTCAGAACCTTAATTTTTATGCCTTCCCAGCTATTTCCTCCATTACACTTCATCCTCCTTCCTAAAAGGACACTTCGTATGTCAATCACTCAAACACCTGCCCGTCCCCTAATGACTGAAAGTCATGTGGGAAGAGATGGGCTGGGCCATATACTAAGGCGGATTTCGATTGGCTGCTGTGTTGTCAGTTAGTGGCTCACCAGAAAGACGGATCTGCAACAACCTGCTGAAATAAGTGCTGTGTCTGTACGTTCGCTGCACTTATAGAGGTAACACTGCTATATAACACCCTCCCGTCCCATTCAAAAAATTGATTGTATTATGACTTTGTAGTTTGGAAATGCTTAATTCTTTGAATGGGGTTTGATGTTTGTTGAATTGTTTAACAAATGCCAATATGTTACACAATTTAACATCACTACAGCAATATTAAGTATGTTATCTGTGGGTGTTGGTATGTGTATAGGAGGGGTGCTTGATGACTAACCCAGGATATGAGTCATTCTGATCTGTAATTCCACATTATACAGAATTTGACAACTGAGTGATCAAAATTGTTTTATGTGAAAAAAGGAATAAAATAGAGATTGTAAAATATTTAGACATTCATTTTACTTAAACATTTGCTACTGATTTTTTAAATTTTTTTACAAAATAATAATATATAATAATTTGCAAGTCAACAGGGTACCCTGTGCTCATTGAACACACACCACTATGCCAGTATCTGCAAAACTCACTGAGTGGTGTTCTATAACAGGCAGCTTCTGACATGACATTAAACTGCACTATCATTGCTTTTAATTTAAAAATAAAATATATCAACTTTCCTCACACGAAGAAAGGACTGAGAACGCATGTATGTTTGTGTGTGCATTTGTGTACAAGAATTACTTTACAAAGAACTGTAAAAATTATATAATAAATAGTTTGTGTTCCATAGTATTTTTAGTATACAAACAGGAAGCTGAAAGACAGCAAAGTTTGACGGTTAAATTGTTGCAGTGAGTGTGTAGTATGATAGTTCCATAACAGGAAAAACATTTAAGAGGGTATAAAAGTACCAATAAGAATTCAGGGAATACAATGTAAACGTGAAAACATACAGTAAAACAAGATAAAATAAAATAATATAATATAAAATGAACAATAATGGTAACAACTAAAACAATATAAAATGAAATAAAGCTAATATAAATTCATTAAACAGGACTTTGTTTTTGTACACAGATTATTAATATTACGCTGCACAACTTTGATCAATAATTCACACTGTAGCCACTTTTGTACAATGTGTTGAAGAACATGTGCCCATAGTCACCTACTACTTATTGCCTTTGGCAAAAGCTTTATATGTAGTCCATAAAAGTGCAGTTAGTGGTAAAGATATATGTCTAATCATATTCAAATCTGCAGACAGTTGAAGCACGTGAATGAATGGACCTTAGATATCATACTCTCAGGATAGCTTTAATTCTTGCAGATGTATTAATATCTCTTAGCTGAATTTTATGCCACCCTCCTTTTCCCCATGTCCCATTCCCTTTACACCATGCCGCATCTCTCTTTCACTATGATCTGTCACCCAAAACTATGACAATTATGGAAAAATATAAATGTGTAATGTACTATAGGAGTGGCACTATGCACATGCAGTTGTCTATATATACAAAATAAAACAGATTTTGACAGGGGCAAAACATTACATTTTTTTCTGGAGAAGGGATCCTTCAATGGCCCCCACTTTGGTCTTTTGAGCATGCTCGGGATCCTGATCATACAAACTGAAGTCTTGGTTTGGCTTCACATTGTGCTTGCTTTCACATTCACCCCTCACCTCCGTAGTCACTGCAACCCCTACAATGGCAGTAGTTCCACCATTGAATACTGAGACTAACATATTTACAGTTATATCTTAATGGCAGCTCCGTTGCACAGATTACATTGCAACTCTTGTCTCCTCCTTAACCTTATCTTTTTTCCATGTCTTGTGTACACCCCGCTTCTGATTCAATTACACATCTGGGGCCTGATTCATTAAGGATCTTAAATGAAGAGGTATCTTATTTCAGTCTCCTGGACAAAACCATGTTACAATGCAAGGGGTGGAAATAAGTATTCTGTTTTGCACATAAGTTAAATACTGACTGTTTTTTCATGTAGCACACAAATATCAACTTTACATTTCAGTGTACAAATAAGCTATCAAGTATTTGTGAAACCCTAGTCTGTCTTTGTGTGTGTGTGTGTGTTAGGGAATTTAGACTGTAAGCTCCAATGGGGCAGGGACTGATGTGAGTGAGTTCTCTGTACAGCGCTGCGGAATTAGTGGCGCTATATAAATAATTGGTGGTAATGATGATGATGATGATGATGATGATACTGTTGAGATATAGAGTAAGAAGTATAAATTAACTAAATAAATAATTAATAACATAGTGGCAGTCAGGCATATAGGATTGGGCCGCCGATAGGTTCAAAGCCAGAGTGGGGCAAATTGATTATGCAATTAAGCAATAGGCTGGCAATGTTCCAGTGCCACAGTGCGTATTCTGTATTTGGAAATCTACCATTGGGACCAAATCTGGTGATATTTATGACTGGAACGTTAATTGTTATGACGCTCATGACCCATGGTATTGTTCACGAAAGCCCGCCACTTTTAGAAATCAGGTGGGTCTACAGCAAGCCAGGTGCCAGCTATGATAACCTTCGTTAATGTCAGGAGGGTGAGAATTTATTTGAAGGTTATTTTGTTGAAGGTGTCCTCTAAGGAAGTGGCAAAAAAGCTAACACAGGGAAAGAGCAGGAGCTCCAGGGACAGCATTACACACACAAATCCAAACCGCCACCCAAAATCACTGAACATCTAGTCCCACAACATGTGCCAGAAGGCACTGTCACCTGAACCACATTTCAGACTGGAGTTAGGTACACTCTGTGGAGCACAAAGAAATGTATCTGCTGGAATATAATGCAGGAGGTGGAATCTTATAGGCTCCCATGCACTTGAGAATAATCCTTGTCAGTGAGCGGACCCAGATCTCCCATCAAGATTTGTGTGTGAGCAGACTGATGGAAGCTATTTCAGCAATCGGTTCAGAGTAGAGCGTAGCTATTATACGCCTGTTGCCAATGATAAACAGTAGGTTCTTGATAGGGGAAACTGAAAACTGCGGGAGAGAGGCCCTAAACTGAGAACCAATAGCATGTCTCAATTGGAGGTAGACTGAAATCTCATTGTAGATGAGTAAAGGTTTTCAGAACACCATTACAGTATATTTGACCCTGGGTGGACATACAATACCCATGCCAAATGGTACACTTTGACAACATCTGCAGCTCCCTCAATTTGCCATTGTGCCAGAGTGGGGTATCTGGATTGAATCCCTCCCCACCTCGACTAGTGTGAGCCTGTGACCAGACCTTTACCATCTGTCTGATAATAGGGGCTATTCCCCATCCCTGTTTGCCCGCCACTAGTATCTGCAGCAGAAAATTGGGGGACCCTGTCTGCTCAGCAAGGAAACCCACCAGGGTGCCCCCTCAAGTGAGACAGTTGTGCAGCCAGCTTGAGATTGGGAGGGACCAGACCACCTGAGCATTGACCAAAGGTGCTTATTTTCACCCTCTGTTCCCCCCCCATATAAAGGATGAGACATGCTTGTTTATGTTAAGAGACAGCTTATTCGGCAGCGACACGGGTGAGTGTTGCATATCATAGAGGAATTTAGGCTGTACAATAGTTTAAATGAATTCATTTTCCCCGTTAGTGTGAGCGGCAATTTAGTCTATGAGTGGGATCTAGACTTGAAATAGTTCATGATGGGATCAACATTAAGCGTAGTAAATTTTGAAGGCTGCGGAAAAACCCAGATCCCAAAATATTTGAAATACAGCATCCATTGTAGGGGATGATACAAAGGAGTATCTGTTGGGACAGCGCCATGCACCAGTGTCACGATCAGCACTTACCTGCGTGACGTGTGTGTGATAAAGGGTTAACCAAAAACAATTGAATGCGGGTCTGAGTTTGAGGAGCATGAGCTCTATTTATTAAATGTGAATATGAATTATTTAATGGCAGTGACGGTTGCGGAAGATAGGTATATTTAATGTACGTTAATGCTATTAATTTATTGCTTGGGCTGTCTGAAGGAAGGGAAATAGGTTTATTTATTAAATGGGAATACTATTTCTTTAATGTTGGGGCTGGAGGAAGACCTAAGTATTAATTGTGGATCCTATTGCTTTAACGCCAGGGCTGGTTGGAATTTTCTAAATGTACCCATTTTTTTTCCAAATAGGGCCCCCCACATTCCAGGATCCAGACAAGCCGCAGCTAAAGAAACCAGCAGCCACAGGTGGTGAAAGTGACAAGAACAGGTAGGACAGACTGTCAAATGTTCTGAGTGACAATCCCAATTTTTGGTGACTGTTCTGCCCAATTTAAGGGGCAGGTCAAGACTGTGTATTCTTTATATACTACGCTATGGTGATAGCTGTCCTTCGTGGGCTGACCACACCCCATCTGGTGGGCCTCTTGCGTTGCTGTCCCCCTGTGGACCCTTCATGCCCGAGTCCGACACTGGTTAGATGTCACTGTCCTGAAAGAGATATTTTCAAAGGCTTTCAATTTTGCGACCTTCCATAAATGATACAAGGTGCTACAATGGATCTAGGCTCTTGTCTACCAGCACCCTCTGGGGAGTTTAACATAAACAAACCAATTGATTTAAACAACTCCTCTGAGCCATGTCACGCTATTTCTAGGAATTAATTCACACAGACATATTTGCAGATTTATGCCTAAAAATTAGCTTGCACATGACAACCAGGAAAATATTAGACTTGTCCCAGTTGACCCTGAGAAAGTGAAATTGCCCAAAGGTTTCCACTACTTCCAGGAAGTTACTAAGTGAGTGGCCCAAGTCAGCAAGAGACAGAAGCATGTCATCGACGTAGAGGGCTATTTTATTTACGACCCTCCCAACAATTCGACACGCCAGTGGCTCCACTGCCAGGGCGAACAGGGTAGGAGACAACGGACACCCCTGGCAGGTGCCTCTACCCATACTGAACATAGTGTGGCCATTGACACACACTGTAGATGCTGGGAAGGAATACAACAGCTTGATCCACCTGATAAAAGTGTCCATGAGGCCAAAGCAGCCCAAAACCTCTTGTAAGTAGACCACTCATCCGAGTCAAAAGCATTGGCCGTGTCTAGGGACACAACCACTGCCTCCTACCCCATGAGCCATCTGGAGGTATGTAAACAGAAGGTGCAGATTGGTTGCCCTGGATTTACCTGGCACGAGCCCCATCTGGTCTGGGTGTACCAGCTGACAATAACATTATTAAGTCTAAAGGCTAGGATTTTGGCTAGGATTTTGACATCTGAAAACCAAGAGGGAAATGGGCCGATACATGTCGGGAAAGAGGGGGTCCCTTTCTGCTTTGGGAGCGAGACTATCAGAGCTTCGGAAATGGATGCAGGGAGAGTAACCAGTTTGAGCAATCGATTGAAAAAATCCAGCAATTGGGGCATGAAAAAAATCTCAAAATTGTTTGTACAATTCAGTAGGGATACCATCCACCCCAGGCGCTTTACCGTTCAGGAACAATGCTATAGCTGCATCAAGTTGCTTAACAGTAATTTGTGCATTCAGGAAGTCCACCGAATCCTGGATGAAGGTGAGGGAGATGGATATTTTTCAAATATGACACAAGATGGGAGTGGGTGTACGACACCCTGGACCCGTAAAACGCCTTAAAATAACGCCAAAAGGTCTGGACAATATCTTTAGCTTTGAAATTACTTTCATCCATGAGAGCAGGAATAGTACTGCTGGTTACATCATCCCGGGCCAGGTAAACCAGGTAGCTCCCCCCGCCTCAGTATACTTTTAGTGCCTAGAAAAAAATTTTAAGGCATTTTTTGGACTTATCGTACAAATAGTCAGCCCAGTCTTGTAGCTCGTGGAGCCATTTAATTCTGTCCTCACTGGAGTTAGTAGAAATATACCTGCACTCTAATTCTCAACATGTCTGTTCCAGGTTCCACTCTTTCGTCTATTATTTTTTTTTATTTTGACCACCCACTTATTTGTGTCCCTAAGGGATAGGGTACATTATTCCGACACTGTAAATGTCGGCACTTAAACTGCCAACATAAAAATATCGGCAAGCTTAATGTCGACACTTGCATTGTGTAGACAGGTGGACATCAGTGTGATTGGTTATTCACAATGTTGCCAATCAAAATTCCGCCAATAAAAGAGCAATGGTGGCGGGTCCGGGGTATAGCTGTTGTCTTTTAATGTTGGCATTGTGATTGGCGACATTGTGAATATCGCCAATCATACTGATGACATTGTCCACCTGTCTACACAATATAAGTGTCGGCATTTAGACTGCCAACATTGTCATGTTGGCAAGATTAAATGCCAACATTTACAGTGCCGGAATAATGACCGCCACTGCCCTTAATGAAGGCTTTAAATGTGTCCCACAAGATGACCGATTCCCTCGTGTGGACATTGTCTCCAAAGTAACCTTCCCACATGTAAATGAGATCGGAGCCTGTAGCCATGGGGTGTAGTCACGCTGGGTGTAGCTTACAGAACCTAATACCTCTGTCTGCAGCTACATAAAGCGTGACCAGAAGGGGAGAATGGTCCAATATTCTCCTCAGGAGATATTGTACTTCCAAGACCAAGAGGGCTAGCCTATGGGAGAGGAAGGACAAGTCTATGCGGTAGATCGCTTGGTGGGAAAAGGAATAGCATAAGAAGTGTTGTAACTGTAGATTGCCGACAAACCGTAGAGATGACAAACATCCACAAGCCCCATCTGTTCAATAAACCAGAAGAATGGTGTAGGTCGCGAGGAGAAAGGAGTTGTGAATTCCCACCATCTATCGAGATAAGGGTCGATTACATTGTTAATGTCGTTCGGGCAAACCACAGGTGTTTCTGGGGAAAGGGCCATAAAGGCTGAAATACTTTTAAAGACCTCTGAGTTGTATGGTGGTAGAATATAAATTTTAAGTATTATGGTTGGAGAGGCTTCCAGCATTGCTTGGAGAAACACATGCCTGCCATATGGGTCATTCTATGTGTTCTTTAGGACAAAGCAGAGTTTTTTATTGATTGAAACCGAAATGCCTCTAGAGTGTGTGCACATAGTGGTATGTCCAGCCCAGCCAGGGATGTTTACTGGCTAGGATTAGCTGCCGTGCAGATGTGTTTTGGTTAAACAAATGATATCTGGGTTGTAGCGCCTGATTTGAGACATGACTAAGGAGCACTTAACTTTGTCACTCATGCCCCTAATGTTCCAGGTAAGCAGATGGTGCCCCCCCACCACATGATTACTCACAGCCATAGCTTATCTGGATTTCCATGGTCACACCATGTGGATGCATGAAAGGAAACACCAATTGCTTGAAAGATCCGGGGCAGCCCGTCCTACCCATAACACATAGGGGGAGACAGAGCAAGTTACACATGTGGAAAAAGACAATGTGCAGGATATAGAGATACATATGCTGGTCATTGCAGAAAACAAATAATAAAACATGAATACCCAGAGCACTACCCCACCGACCCAATATACTCTGCATAACAAAAAGTAGCTAAGGTATATCTGGGTGCCTAAACCTTTAACTAGTCATTACTAAACCTAACTTACAAAACCTTTTAGAACTACCTGGAAACAAAACCCCAAGGGCTACTACTCCTGACCTGCAGCAAAGAGAGTCCCAGCTTCAGATATGGTCCTGTAAACCTATGTGAAAACTAGATATTACATAGAAAAGTTACACAGCATAGTTGTGGATATGGAGCCTTGCGTTGTGAAGCTATGTCCTCCTTCACAGGGAAGGATGTGCCCAACCATGGAGCCTGCCGTCAAGCCCGTACTGTGGAGTTGAGAAGAGGTGAGAACGGCCATCCACTACCACATGGAACCTGACCGGAAAAAGCATGGCATATGATAGTTGCAGTTTATGGAGACTTTTTTGATCAGGAGGAATTGGGCCTTGGATATTTGGACCTCTATGGCAAAGTCTGGAAAGACGGAGATCATTTGATTGCCGAACTTGAGAGGGCCCCGGACCTTAGCCAATCAGAGGGCCATTCACGGTCATGGTAATGTAGCATTTTTCGCAATAAATGTCCAGGAGGGGGGGACAGGCTGGGGAGGCTGAGGTGGGTGAAAATGGGCCCACTCAATTGCAAAATGGAGTGTAAAGGCCTCTTTCCGGAAGGACCGAGTGTGCCACTCTTCCAAGAAGGATTCTGGGGACTAGTGCCTTCAGCCCCACAAATCTCAAATAATTTTTTAATAGTCTTCCATCCAGATCCAACATCTTCAGCTTGCATGCATTCACCTGCGTTGCACAGCCGCCACATCTGCTTTAATGGGTGCATAACTTAAATGTCGAGATGTGGTGCTCCACCTCATCAACTCGCTCTCTCATCTTTTGCATATCGTGTCGGATGAGTGAAAAATCAGATTGCACGTCCCATATTCTGCCTTTTTAATAACATTGTGCTAACTGACTCATTAGGAAATTATAATGAAATATTAGGGCACATACAACATGCTATATACAATATCCCACAGTGTTACACCAACCAAATCAGCAGCCTAATGTACACTAAGAGAAACTCCTTTAACTGAAAATTAAAATCACTTTCTCTTTTATATATTAATTCCCATTAACATTATTTTATGAGCTATTATTAATTATTATTATTATTATTAGTAGTAGTAGTAGTAGCAGAGTTCTCCCGGACTCCCGAGAGAGCAGGCAAAATCCCGGATCCAGCTGTCTCCATTGTTGAAGATGGGTGGGGGTGGGGCTAAACGCGTCATTGTGGCCACGCCCCCTGCTGCGATTGGCCAAAATTGCATAAGATTAACAGGGGGCCTAACGGTGCACCACGCATGGCCACGCCCCTTCAAAGCACCCCCTCCCGGACAGCTGCCTTCAAAAGTAGGCATGTATAAGTAATAGTAGTGTTGTCATTGCATACAATTCAATATCATTCTAAGCAGTAAACAATTTTAAATGTTCTGCTTCCACTAGATTATATATTTATTGGTTAGCAACATATATAACACAAGGCAACTGTTATGTTTGTTCGTACCGTGTTATTGAAATTAAGTTATCTCTATTTATTTGTAGTCTTTTCTTATGACTTGTTCATTATTTGCATAAATAGTAATAACTTTTGGTGAGCCACCCTGGAACAATAAAGTGGCGTATGTCAAAGCATTATAGAAAATAAAATATAAGAATGAATCTTTGTCACAAAGTACTGCCTTTGGTAGTAACACAATGTAAAGCATAGTATGCATTAAATGGCAATTATCCTTAAACCTCTCCACACACGTTTACCTCCGGAAAGAATATTCATGCAGGTTTGCATGAGTACAGTACTTTTTCCACTCCCTCTTTTTCAAGCTGTTCCAAAGCTCACACATCTGAGCAGAGTTCCCGCCCATATAGCTTCCTCTTTCTCATTCATGCTGACAAAGGTATAACAGCTACACCATGGACAGGGTTGCACTAAGACTGGATTCACTGAGCAGAGCGTTATCAAGAAGGTGCATATGTCTGAACATGAAAGTTCATTCTGCATTGTAGGGTAAGTTTGGGCATCCCTATAGTAGCAATATATATATATGCTTTTGCAGTGTTTAGTGCACATTTGAAAATTATTCATAATTTCTCTATAGTCTAATTAAACAACATTTAAATTAATCTCTTTCAAATAACACCCATTTAAAGGATTGCACACTGTCTGTTTTACTTTACACAAAGAGTATTATGTTTGTTGATCTTCTCTCTTGACATTCCATAAAATAAACCTATTATAAAGCCTAGAAGAATAAAATAAAATTATAATAAATGTACAAGTTCTGTCAATATCTAATAATATCGTTAATAATAATATAATATTATATTCTCATCAGTCAGAGACACCTCAGCTATGCAATCCTTCCATGCATATATATATATATATATATATATATATATATATATAAATATATAAATATATATATATATATATATGCATATATATATATATATATATATATATATATATATATATATATATATATATATATATATATATATATATATATGCATATATATATATATATATATATATATATATATATATATATATATGTATTTTATTTTACTGCCTGTATTTGATCACTTACTACTATTAATGATTGTATTTTAAATGTCAGTGCTTTAGTCAGTCTCTATGCTATTGAAGCTGAAAGTTTGGTGCTCCGTCTTATTTAGTCTTGATCATAGACCTATTGTGCATTTGAGTTATTGTATGAAATGCAGTCTAGTCTTTTACCTTCCACCACAAGAATTAAACTATAATTATTCAATACAAGAGAGTTAAAAGAATAATTTGAAATCAAATCAAAACGTTATATTGCATCAATAAAAGTCAATATTACCAAGTTAGAAATCGACACTAACTTTTTAATTAACCACTGCTGCATAAATTAATATCTACATTATATTAATGTGCAGCAACAGTTGGAAATCATCTGACTTTAAAAACTAAAATGAAATCACTTTGGTGTAATTCATCATTTTATTTTTACTTTGGTGTACCTTACGCCATGTCATATGTAGGTGGCAGAGTGAGGGCAATATGTCTTTATGTAGTGGCAGTAAAGAAAGAAATAGCAAAAAAAAAAAACAGCAGCAGTACAAAATGTAGAGAAAAAATATGTACTTTTCTAAAAAGTGTATAAAATAAAATGTTATAGTTGCAATTGTGACACTGGTGAACACACAAATTTATAATGTAAGCTTGAATTAAATAATGAATACAGTAAATAATAATGGTACAGTAAATCACTTATATTTTATATGTGCAGCTTACTTTTTGGGGACTTTCTAAGAAAGTAATAAAATATTTGTAGAGTCTATAAAACGTTATTATTCAAGGTAATAGAAACTGACGCTGTGTAGGTATTCAGGTATAAATAATCTGTGCGTGTCCTTTGAAAAGAGAAAAGTTGCACCTATAAAAAGTTTTTGTTTAAGTTGTATTTTCATATTTCAGTGAATGGACTTTAGTATTGAACTTTATTTGATCAAAGTGGTCTGCAGTTGGCTGCACTTAACTTTAAATATACCTATTCAGGCTTAATAGACTGAGTGCTGTCTCAGAAAGACTCTGCTCACCTTAGCTACGATTTAACGTTGATATGTTTTTTAATGAATAATACAAGACAGCAAGCTTAAAGTTTATTTTTTTTACAATCTCTTTATAATACTTAAATAAAGAATACATTAATTATATTTTTGCTTCAGTTTTGTGAACTGTAGATGTTCAACTGTATTGCAAAGTTGTTCATGTTAGTTCAGAAAAGTGCAATCAATATCTCTAAATGTTTACCGTCTACATGTCACTCATAATGCCATAAAATGTTGGTAAAATCAAACAAAGGCCGGATAATATTTTTTTACTTAACAGTCAAATGATTTACAGAAGAACATTAACCAAGAATAAGGATATTGTCTCACTGATCAAAGTTTTTTTTCCCCACAGTGATGTGTGTGTGCGCACAATATATATATATATATATATATATATATATATATATATATATATATATATATATATATACATATATATATACTGTATATTAATATATAGATATATATACACTATATATATATATATATATATATATATACATATATGTATATATATATATATATATATATATATATTACAATGTATATATATCGATGTATATATATATATATACATCGTTCATTTTTATATCCTCCCAGCATATTTCATAGGGTTTTGAGTTCCTCCTTTTTATCTGAATTTTAATTTTTTCTACATATACACTATGGACCTCATTTAGAGTCGGACGTAAAGTCCGATTTAGGTGCATCAATGCGGAATTGTGAAGGAGTGACCATGTAAATACATCCTAGTCGCAGTGAGGCGCAGACGCAACACACATCAAAACAGGGCTAAAGCTGTGCGGCAGGAATTAGGTGGCGCAAGTGTTAGCTAGGTGCAGGGACTGCTGGCAGCTCGATGGGGTATTATGAGTGAGACGCAACTGGGGTTTGCTTGCCACTCGTAATACCCTACCAAGCTGCGGCACTTTCCCACTTCTCTACTCCTTAAAGTGACTTTGCGTCCGACTCTAAATGAGGTCCTATATGAATAACCTGTTTTTATATTCAATTTATTCAAATATTACTGGAGACATCTAAATTAGATTTACTGGATAAATAAATATGGGTTGCATTTCAAAGCAATTCTACTAAAGTGGGAGAGCAATTTTCAATGGAAGGTATAGGATAAGTCAATGAAGTTTCTGCCAAGATGGACTTACTTGCCAGTAAACTTTGAACTCTGTCAGTTACTAGATTACTTCCTCTGCTTAAAGGTAGCAGGTTTTACAGAAAGGGAGATCACATTGACTTTTCACATTTTATTTATATTAAACTATTAATAAAATAATTTGCAGATTGAAATATAACTATGTATAATGTACTGTATTATACGTTTTGAGAAATGATTATTACTATTTAACAGAATAACCATGACAGAAGCTTATTAAGTTCAGCAGTGAATCCCATTAGTCTAGAAACCCTGGGGGTATATTTTCTAAACTGCGGATTTGAAAAAGTGTAGATGTTGCCTATAGCAACCAATTAGATTTAAATTAGATTTAAGTTTTCATTTATTTAGTACATTTTACAAAATGACAGCTAAAATCTGATTGGTTGCTATAGGCAACATCTACACTTTTTCAAATCTGCAGTTTAGTAAGTATACCCCCCAGACTCTATCACAGATGGTTGAATATTGACAGTCCTACTTAATATACTTTAATTGAGCTATAGGTCAAAATATGATGGAAAATGTTGGTAATTAGATAACCAGTAATCTATCAGTTTTATATTTTTGCAGCTTATTAAGGTTTTATAGTGCAGCCAGATGTGTTCATAGCCAGCATTACCCCATTGAACAGAGCAGAGAGTTTAATCCTTCATTTCTTGGAAAAAAACAGTTACAAAACATGTTCTCATAGGTGCTAATAGCTTGATAATGAGAATATAAAGAGCAAGTTTAACAGGACAGACTAAATAATTATATGTGATATACATTATATATAATAAGGTATATCACATAATAAAATGGAATCGATATGTTCTTGATCATTAACTTTTTTTCTTTAAGAAAACAACTTTAACTTAACAATTCAACATATCCATATTCATTTTGAGATCCAGTAATGACTAATTCTTACCCTCTCACAAATACTTTAGGGATTAAAAATAATAAGCAAAGAAACATTGTAACTACATTGTAAGTAGTAGTTAAAATATTATAACAGGATCCAGAGACATATGTTGCAATATATGAAAGTAAGACTAATTTTAAGCTTTTGAACTATATTACGACAGGAGTTTTTTTTTAATAATTATAAAATACATTTACTTTGTGATCCTGATTTTGACTATTGATTTAATTAGATGGGTATTATTAAATATATGTACGTTACATAAAAAGTTTATAAGTGTGCCTTCTCAGGCAGATTTCATAAGAGATTGTCACAATTAACTCGTGATTTAGATACATTCTAAAGGGTATGATTATGCAATAACTATTTATATACCTCATAATCTACATGTTTAGAGATTCAATATTTTATTATAGGTATTGTATATGCATGTAAGAACTCCTCTACTCCTGCCGTTATACAGACATTCAAGCTTTAAATTCTCCTGGCCTCTGTGAATGGAAAGTAAATAAGGCAGGTATTGTCCAACAAATATGGAGCTGTGAGTGATACCACATATCCTAGCCTAGGCCTATTTGTACTACAGGCAAAGTGAGGATAGAAAAGAAACACTACAGTCATGGCCAAAAGTTTTGAGAAGGACACAAGTATTGGTTTTCACAAAGTTTGCTGCTTTATTGTTTTAGACCTTTTTGCCAGATGTTACTATTGTATACTGAAGTAAAATTACAAGTATTTCATAAGTGTCAAAGGCTTTTATTGACAGTTACATTTTCGCTTATGCAAAGAGTCAATATTTGCAGTCTTGACCATTCTTTTTGAAGACCTCTGCAATTTGCCCTGGCATGTTGTCAATCAACTTCTGGGCCACATTCTGACTGATGACCGCCCATTCTTGCCTAATCAATACTTGGAGTTTGTCAGAATTTGTGGGATTTTGTTTGTTCACCCGCCTCTTGAGAATTGACCACAAGTTCTCAATGGGTTTATGGTCTGGGGAGCTTCCTGGCCATGGACCCAGAATTTCGATGTTTTGATCCCCGAGCCACTTAGTTCTCACTTTTGCTTTATGGCAAGGTGCTCCATTATGCTGGAAAAGGCATTGTTCGTCACCAGACTGTTCTTGGATGGTTGAGAGAATTTGCTCTTGGAGGATGTTTTGGTACCATTCTTTTTTCATGGCTATGTTCTTAGGCAAAATTATGAGTGAACCCACTCCCTTGGCTGAGAAGCAACCCCACACCTGAATGGTCTCAGGAAGTTTTACTGTTGGCATGACACAGGACTGATGGTAGCGCTCACCTTTCCTTCTCCGGACAAGCGTTTTTCCAGATGCCCCAAACAATCTGAAAGGGGATTCATCAGTGAAAATGACTTTGCCCCAGTCCTCAGCAGTCCAATTTCTGTACCTTTTGCAGAATATCAGGCTGTCCCTGATGTTTTTGCTGGAGAGAAGTGGCTTCTTTGCTGGCCTTCTTGACACCAGGCCATCCTCCAAAAATCTTCACCTCACTGCGCGTGCAGATGCACTCACACGTGCTTTCTGAAATTCCTGAGCAAGCTCTGCAATGGTGGTGCCCCAATACCGCAGGTGAATCAAGTTTAGGAGATGGTCCTGGCGCTTGCTGGACGTTCTTGGGCGCCCTGAAGCTTTCTTCACAACTATTGAACTTCTCTCCTTGAAGCTCTTGATGATCCGATAAATGTTGGATTTAGGTGCAATCTTACTAACAACAATATCATTGCCTGTGAAGCCCTTTTTGTGGAAAGCAATGATGACTGCACATGTTTCCTTGCAGATAACCATGGTTAACAGAGGAAGAACAATGATTTCAAGCACCATCCTCCTTTTAAAGCTTCCAGTCTATTATTCTAACTCAATCAGCATGACAGAGTCATCTCCAGCTTTGTCCATGTCATCTTTCTCACCTGTGTTAATGAGAGAATTACTGACCTGATGTCAGCTGGTCCTTTTGTGGTAGGGCTGAAATGCAGTGGAAATGTTGTTTTTGGGATAAAGTTTATTGTCATGGCAATGAGGAACTTTGAAATTAATTGCAATTCCTCTGATCACTCTTCATGACATTCTGGAGTATATGCACATTGCCATCATAAATACTGAGGTAGCAGACTTTGTGAAAAATAATATTTGTGTCATTCTCAAAACTTTTGACCATGACTGTATTTTATGTTTTTATGCAATGTTGCTGTTGCCATGGCTTACGTGGCAGATGCTTTCACAATTGCTCTTATTATTGATATGCTGAATTGCATCACAGTTGTTGTTTTGTTCCATTTTATACAATATTGCCAGAATCAGCATGTTGCCTTCATTACTTATTATTCTTATATCTGCACTAACATGTGATGATATATATGGGTCAGATGGCTAAGTTGGATCTTGTGCAATAGATATATTCACATGTAGCACAACTATAGGAGTAGGTTTCTTTTGATAGAGTTGAAAACAGCGCCCGTGATTAACATTAGTTGCACAATGCTACATAATGTTTATGCATAAGGGGAAAATAAATTCTACTAAGGTTTTCTTGCACATCAAGGAACATTGAGTCCTATGGTTGCAAATTGGAAGCAAGATTTACTGCATGATAAGTACTATTATAACTTTATGTTAAATAAATCATGGGCGATGTTATAAATATTGTGATTGCAGCAAATGTAGTTTTTCAGTAGGGACACGAGTATTGGTGTGAGATAGATAGATAGTCAGACAGACAGACAGACAGATAGATAGATAGATAGATAGATAGATAGATAGATAGTCAGACAGACAGACAGACAGACAGACAGACAGACAGACAGACAGATAGATAGATAGATAGATAGATAGATAGATAAATGGATAGATAGATAGATAGATAGATAGATCTACTGTTACTATCAAAAATGTAATATTAATAGTTATAAAGTTAAAATCAGTACTTGTCACAAAAAGTTTTTAATTATTGATGCCCATGGTTCATGAGTAATGCCTCTCTATATAGACAACCTGCCGGGCACAGCAATTGCAAAAAGTAATTGATTAATCTAATTAATAACTGTGGGATTCTGTTAGAGATAAGAACATTTTTTAAAAAACATTTCTGTAGAATTTTCACCTTGTTCCTCAATGGCCGTGAAATTACACATTTTGCCATAGAATTTGGCCTTAACTGTTCCCCGTCTTGCCCCAACCATACTGTGCATCAGAATTTATTGACGGTTGTTGAATCAGCTCTATTCTTTCCCTGAAATGTGAAATTACGAATGCGTTGTGGAAGGGCATTCTCTCTAATGGAGCAGAGAAACCTAAACTTGAAGATTGTATTGCAGGAACTTCATCTAGAAAATGTCCTGTTCATCTGCAAAACTCAATTCACTTGAAACTTTGCCACAATTTTGCATATCTCTGTAGACTTTCAGGACAGTTTTCTTACTAGTTAAAAGGAAATTGGTTATAATCAGATAACAGTGTAGTGCTGTTGTCCCTTGGTTTCTGTTGTTATTCTAGCAATAGTTCTAGTATTGCATGAATATATTTATATTGATTTAATCTTGTGTTAGAGAAAGCAAAGCATATTTTTCCTCAATACCAATTAGTATATATTCCATATATTCACTGTTTTCTTTTTAAAAAGAGAATGACTTGCTGAGCACATCATTATATGGGCAATTCTGCATATTTTTACGGCCTGCCATACACAGGCAAAATACTTCTTTGTAGACATTAACACAATCATTGTCATTTTGTGGGACTCTTAAGGCTCCATTATCACCTAGAAAAATATTTTCCTATGTGGGTCCAATCTTAGGGGCGTATTCAATTGTTAGCGTTAACGCTGAAAAACGAGCGCTCAAAAAATATTACCGTTTATACGGTAATATTGGGCACGAAAAGCGTTAATACTGTAGTTTACTAGCAATATTTCAGGAGCTGAAATTCCGCGAGTAATTACCGTATTAACGCTAAGATTTTTTGAGCGCTCGTTTGTTAGCGTTAACGCTCACAATTGAATACGCCCCTTATAGTTTAATTTAAAATATTATATTTGCCTCTCAAAATGCTGCTTTATACACTCTTATTATGTTTGATATATCTCCTGTATATAAAACATTAGGGGGTATATTTACTAAACTGCGGGTTTGAAAAAGTAGAGATGTTGCCTATAGGAACCAAACAGAATCTAAGGCCTGATTCATTAAGGATCTTAACTGAAGAAACTTCTTATTTCAGTCTCCTGGATAAAACCATGCAACAATACAAGGGGTGCAAATTAGCATTCTGTTTTGCACATAAGTTAAATACTGACTGTTTTTTCATGTAACACACAAATACTTGATAGCTTATTTGTACACTGAAATTTAAAATTGATATCTGAGTCTTGCGGCCGCATTGAGTATAGAGCGGAGGGGGGAGAGACGGGAGTGGGGGAGGCCAGTGAGGAGGAGGTTACAATAATCAAGGCGGGAGACGATGAGTGCGTGGATGATAGTTTTGGTGGCATCCTGAGAGAGAAAAGGACGGATGCGGGCGATGTTGCGTAGTTGGAAGCGACAGGCTTGGGCAAGGGAATGAATGTGGGGGGCAAAAGAGAGAGAGGAGTCGAGGGTGACACCCAGGCAGCAAAGTTAGGTGACAGAGGAGATGGTGGTGTTGTTGACGACAATAGAGAGGTCATCGTGGGATGGGTGTCTGGGCGGAGGAAAGACAATGAGTTCAGTTTTAGAGATATTGATTTTGAGAAAGCGCTCGGACATCCAGGAGGAGATGGCGGAGAGGCAGTCAGATACCCGAGCGAGGAGGGTGGAGGAAAGATCAGGAGAGGAGATATAGAGTTGAATGTCGTCAGCATAAAGGTGATACTGAAGACCGAAGGAGGAGATGAGAGCACCAAGAGAGTTAGTGTAGAGCGAAAAGAGTAGAGGGTCAAGAACAGAGCCCTGCGGGACTCCTACGGGGAGAGGGTAGGGGGGAGGAGGAAGAACCAGACGTGGATACAGAGAAGGAGCGATTAGCGAGGTATGAGGTGAACCAGGCATGGACAGAACCAGAGAGGCCGAGAGAGAGAAGAGTTTGCAGCAGGAGGGGGTGGTCCACGGTGTCAAAGGCTGCAGAGAGGTCAAGGATGATAAGTACGGAGAAGTGACCCTTGGATTTGGCTGATAGGAGATCATTAGTGACCTTGGCCAGGGCAGTTTCGGTAGAATGGAGGGGGCGTTAGCCAGATTGGAGAGGGTCAAGGAAGGAATTGTTCACGAGGTGCCTGGTTAGGCGGCTGCAGACAAAACGCTCAAGTAATTTGGAGGCATAGGGGAGAAGAGAGCTAGGGCGATAATTAGCAAGAGAGGTGGGGTCAAGATTGGGTTTTTTGAGGATAGGAGTGCCATATACATGGCACATACGCTGCGCGGTGCTGCGCTCTGCTGGATCCAGCGAGACAGTCCTTCAGTCCTGAAGACTGTGGTCAGAGTGACTGACTAGCTGATTCCAGGGAGCAATATATACACATATGATGTTACAGTAAATACAATACAGGTGATTTGGCAAGTTTCCATAGGTTCAGGCTTCAGGAAGGTCCAGGGTAATGCAGTCCATATGTCAGTTCAAACAACAACCTCCAGGGGTGGGGGTCAGCTCTCCAGATGATGAATACTAAATTTCCCGCTAAAAACTAGTTTAAAGTGGTCTATTAGCATTACACAGACAATAGCGATCCTTCGGTGAATAAACCGGACGTCTGCGAATAAATACGGGATTAGAATGATACCAGACATGATATGTTCCCTGTGAACTGAACCTTAGATCTTGTTAATGTGTACATATAACCTTTAATATTTATAAACCAAATAACATCTGCTCATATACAACTGTGGATTGGAATTATTATATATATGACATATATATAAGTGAATGTGTAAGTGTGAATGTATGCGTGCATGATTTATCGTGCAATTGCGCCATGACACGTGGTGTACTAATCGCAATCGCACGGTAAAATATATTAATCATTATTAATTATATTAATTATTAAAAATATTAATCAATATACTTACTTTCATCCAATTATACAACTTTGACAGCTCCACCCTTTGATAGCACACAAAA
Organism: Mixophyes fleayi; assembly: GCF_038048845.1. NCBI lineage: Eukaryota > Metazoa > Chordata > Amphibia > Anura > Limnodynastidae > Mixophyes > Mixophyes fleayi. Next base: position 262,933,931 of record NC_134402.1, read on the forward strand.
CTATCACCTTAAAGATTTTATTGCAGGATTTCAGTAGTATGTTTCATTGTTCAGTAATGTATGTCCCCCTTTGCGTATGACCACACTGTCTGTAGGTCTCAGACAGGTTCCCATAAAAGAGAATCATACTCCTAGAAACAATTTTTCTTTTACTATGGAACATATACCTCTGGAGCTTGGAGATAACCTTTTGTATGCCCTACAAGGGTGCGATAGAACATGTATCAACAATATAGAATATCCTACAACAGTTCTTCACGCCTAACATGTTCATCTGTCCAAAGCATGTCTTTTAGCTTAGAGAACATTTAAATAACACATGTTCACCAATAACATCATCCTATGTCTATCAACAATGTAATTTACAATTTCCTTCAGCCTGAGTTAGTATATACACTCTAATAATATCAACAGTTCTTGTCATCAACACTTGTGGGGCGGGCTACTGTCTGTTCGTTCCTTCCAGTCTCCCAAGTTTCTTTGTATGTGAAACAGTGATCGGCCTGCCAAATATTGGGAGACTCCAAACTAAAGGACCTAGCTGTCTTACCTTTCCATTAGTGACCTCCCACTCCATAATTCGGAAACCTCAGGAATATTTAGTGGAAAGAGAACTAGTCCTACTCGATATCATCTCTGAGGCACGTGAGAGCACATCCAGCACTGTTTGGTTTACAACCTTACCCACCCAAGAATGATAATCATTTTTCAAGAATGCCTGCTCAAGTCCGAATATTACTCGACTGGCATCGCTGGATGTACCTCTCTTCAACTATGGGGTCAATGTACGTACAGACGTAATACTCCTCAGACAATAGCCCCTCGCACTTTCTCCAAGCTTAGCAAATTTTCCTTCTACCATTGAATTGAATAGAGTAATTGGCTGGACCAATTGTGCTAATAACTTCTCCTTCATCTCCAACTCCTCAATATCACTACCTGAACCAGCCTCTGTCACTTGTTCACAATTGAAAGAATTTACTGTCCTGAAAAGAGAATGAGGGGCCTGATTCATTAAGGATCTTAAATGAAGAGGATTCTTATTTCAGTCTCCTGGACAAAACCATGTTACATTGCAAGGGGTGCAAATTAGTATTCTGTTTTGCACATAAGTTAAATACTGACTGTTTTTTCATGTAGCACACAAATACTTGATAGCTTATTTGTACACTGAAATGTAAAGTTGATATCTGTGTGCTACATGAAAAAACAGTCAGTATTTAACTTATGTGCAAAACAGAATACTAATTTGCACCCCTTGCAATGTAACATGGTTTTGTCCAGGAGACTGAAATAAGAATCCTCTTCATTTAAGATCCTTAATGAATCAGGCCCGAGATGAGAGAAACACAGAACAGGAAAATCAGGAAAACTACTACTTCATGCTGGACAACTGTCTTTGCAAAGTAAGTCCTAGGTCTCCCAGAACAGATTCACGAGTGTAATTGGAACCTTCTCTGGGTGTTGACTCCTCTGCAGTGGATGGAATGGGTTCTGGTATCTCTCTGCTTCCCCTAAGGATGTGATGCTGGTAGTCAACACTTGGTACCTGTCAGTCAAACAACCTGAGCGTAGGAAATTACAGTTCCACAACTTACTCTCCTGGTCCAACATTATAACAGTAAGTATAACACCTCAGGAGACAGTGTTTCGAACGTTCTCGGTTGCTGTCTCACTATTTGCTTTTTCCTTTCAAGGTCTAGAACAAACTCTCCGTTAGAAACTCATCACAAGAAAAAGTCAAAACCATTTCAAAAGATGACAGGTTAAGAGGCAGTTTAGGAGTGATTTTCATAGTGGGGAGGACTAGTGGCTGAAGCTACCAGCCACTCCAATCAAGTTTCAACCCTCATTCCATTCAATTTGTTCTAGCTAGTACCGTTACTTTATTTCCCCACTGGTTTGTGGCTACTCAAAAGTATGTAACTTGCTATCACTGCTCATATGTTATAAAGTTATTACCAATAATATGAGTACCCCTATCACCTTTTATAACTCTAGGGATACCACATCTACTAACAAAAACCCTGAGTATGACACAGCAATACATTAGAAACATTTCAATACACCTTTACCCAGATATATTTCATCGGTTCACCAGTACATACTTGAGGATCCTGCAAGGTGGTAATTGGATGACGTGGATTTGTTTTACCTGGAGAAAGTCCATCTGTAGGAGGGATATGGGGTGGCTCTATTGGTATTGTCTTCCTGTTACTCTCTCTCAATCAAGACAGGACATTGCCTTCCTACTAGCTTGAGAATAAATGTCTGATACACACCAATATACTCTTACCAGCTTGCACATACCTTCTGTACCCAGCTGAGCCAGACCATGTGCTGCCTCCGCTAGGCCTAGAAAATACACTCTGGGAGCTACTGGTCTACCTTGTCCATCTCTCCAGGGCCCAGAAGACTCCTGACCATCTCTCTTCACTTTCCAGACTGTTTATTCTTCAGGTAACACAAATCTCATATATTAACTAATTTGTGTGTGCGCGTGTGTGTGTGTGTGTGTGTGTACAATTCAAATCAATACAAAGAAAAACAAAACAAAATATAGATTTGTCAGCTGTCACATAAAACTCTGCTGTCTATTTGACAGCTATGTCCGCCCTGGTGTGACAGTCATGTACAGTCATGCGTGTAAGTGTGGACTTAACTAACAGCTACTTCAGTTGGTAACTGTGTCACTGTCACAAGTCCTCCATTTAATGTCCTACTTATGTACTGCCATTGCTATAAAAAGTTCTTCAGCCGCCTCAACATCGCCCCCTATACTAGAAAAATACTGAAGACCAATGTATATCAATTGATTTTCCCTCTGACAACTCACATGCCATTTTCAATCCCACATGTTCAGCTACTTGGCTAAGTGAGGAGGGCAAAGGGGTCCATTTCTATAACATTCGTCAATTATAAAAATATCCAGTACATGTCTGTCTAACTGTGAAAAATATAAAAACATGAAAATTTTACATTTTCTAGGGTTTCACTTATGTCAGGTCTTGTGGGAAAAATCCTACTCCAATGTTCTACACAGAGATGCATATCTGTATGTTTACCTCTAGCCAGTCTCCTGTCTCCTACCACCCTTTGTGCATATATATATATATATATATATATATATAAAGGTACACCTTACACAGGAGACAAAAAGGCAGATATGCAATCTATAAAACATGAATCATATTTCCACAACAAAAACTGCTCTACTTAAAATCAGCAGCTTCTATACACATAAAAACAAACCCGTAGCTACTTCCGTGACTTTTGTCAATTTAGTGTGTGTATTCCTGACTCTGTCTGATGTCACAAATGTTTTTGGCCCCAATGAATGAGACCATGTCTACGTGTTTTTGTATCTCTTTAAAAGAAAAGAATGAGATACTGACAGAGATGTAAAGATTGAGGAAAGCAACGAATAATAACAACTCTGTATCTTCCGTGTGTGTCTGGAATGCACAAAACAACATTAGAGCAGGGCATGTACACATCTCATTTTGAATAATGAATATCCGTCAAATAAATTATCATGAGCCACTGCCACTAAAAGAAAGAGTGTTACGATCCATTGTTAATTTGTCTTTCAAGAGAATTTTTTTGTACTCCTCTATCAATCCCCTTAATTACTAAGCATATATATCTTTGTCTGTCCTTATCTATGGAAAAAAAAACCCAAACATTTTCATTCCTTACCATCGGCCAGCGATCAGGAAAGTAAACACAAGACAACATAAAACAAACAAGCAATAACAAGAAAGTATACTTTTAAGTCAATTTCTTTCTAAACCTGCACAATGATACTTACCACAGATTAACATTTACCTTGCCTGGTCCTAATCTCCTTGCTTTCGCTCTAGTTTTTTCTTTACAATCTTTTCTCAAGTGTCCCTTCTTAAGGCAGTTAATACACTTCAAAGATTTCTGTTTCTTTCATCCCTTATAGTGGGTTTTATAAGTCTGAGGTTGGGAATGTAATCTTTCTAAAGCCTGGATACTCACCATCAGTAGCCTATCACTCTGCGCCTTTTCCCTTTTACATTAGATGTTTATATCATGTTCCAGACTCTCTAATTGCATCTACCGTGAGGCCTCTCCAATTAGGCAACGAGGTTTGTACCCTGGTCTTTAGATCCTCCATGAAACCATCCATTAGTACTGTAACAGCTACTTCCCTATGTTGCACATTTTCCTTTATATCTGGTATCCCTGTGTACTTAATCATGGCTGACAGAGCCCTAGCAAAATAGTCAGCTGCAATGTCTCTACCTTTTTGTTTAATAGTGAAAATTTATCTCCAGTCCACTATTGCTGGAAAATATATGGCCAACTGTGAGATTATACATTTAATATTTTCCTGATTATCATTCTCTGTTAAGCATCTATCCTCCTCCAACATACAATCCTTAATGAACTTTTGCATATCAGTATCAAGAGGAAGACAGGCCCTCAACACCACTCGCCAATCTTTATTAGTTGGCTCATGTGCATTACCTAAATGTCTAATAAATTTCTGACACTTGGCCAAATCTTTTCTAGGATCAGGGAAATCAGACATAATTGAAAACAGTTCAGTCCTAGTCCATGGACAATGCATTATTACATATTTTATGGGAACTACACCATATTTGTCCGACCTTCCCATTGGGAACGGCTATTGTGCGGACAGGATGTAAACCTACCAAATCAGTACATTCTGGACTAGTTACTGGAATTACTGTTGCAGTACAATGGATGTTCCTCCTTGTATAAATTTCTACATTATTCTCACCAAATTCAGCCGCTGCCCCTGCTGTTGGGACCGTTCCTTTCCCTTATCCGTGTGATGCCTCTTGCATGTTACTGGCATGGGCAAGGGCTAAAATTACAGTAGGTTAATTTTTTCTTCTGAAATATTACCTTCAACATGGCTTAATACATCATAAAAATTACTAGTTAGATTTTTAACACTTTTGGTATCGGCTGTACTTACCACCCCAACCGCATTTGGCAATGGGGGCGCTCCACGCTTTGCAACGCTTACTCACGTTGTGTGCGCGCTTTGTACACATACTTCCGCTGTGCATGCGTTGCCTTGCTACGTGTTCCCTTTTCGTTGCCACAATTTTAAACAGTCATCATGTTCAATTCTCGTTTTTGTTGATTTAATCAACAGTATTTTATCACTAACATTGTTTAACACCTCTGAATTGAAACTACCGATCTTTGGGAAAGGTCTTACACACTCCTGGGTCATCTTGACCCATTTGTCGCAGTACGCCGTTGCATACGCATCATATCTCTTATGCATAATATACCTCGCCAAACCAATCGGCCATTCCTTAGGCAGCACATCATTGGCCATCTCTTATTGGTCATGGACCATTTCAACAGGTACGTCCCCTCAATTCCACTGGACTAAGTATCACTGAACAATAACACGCGATTGTCAATATACTCAATCGAGGAACAACCTAACACAACAACTGGGATCAGACAAGTACCAACTTCGCAATACCCTGCCTTTCCTAGTTTGAGTACTTTACAAATGATAGCACTCGATATCAGAATATCAGCGGTTGCAGCGTATTTCCTCCCACAACTCTCAAGTCACAATCACGGTTGCACAATCATCCATACGGTCCGATCGCACCGCTTACAGATACTACCTATCAGTAAGCTTTGCGATTACTATTGGGAATGTCACAAAAACCTGTTTTTTTCCCTTCTCTACCTGCCATGTATACTCTGTGGAATCTATTTATCCCATGTTCTCTGTTAGAACAGAACGCCACGCATACAAAGGTTTCTTTACACACTATTTTCCTTCCAAACAGAACCTTTGTTTTCAGGTCATCTTTTTACCATGTTTCGTCAAACAACACCTGAACAGCACCTCTGTCTCTTTTCAACAGTAAGTCAACTCTACTCTTCTCTTCTCTGTCTCTTTTCAACAATAAATTAACTCTTCTCTTTGTAATCATACAATTCACATACACATACACCTTTGTTTTCTGCGCAGAAAGTTAATTTCTCAAACAATAGTAATATCTTTTCAGAGCTTTACCAAGTGATTGTACTATACATATAACATACTATCAAAACGACTGCTTAAACACGTGGCAACAACACCGGAAGTACACATATGCAATGCAGGAAGTACACATACGTTATGCAATGCAATACATTTAAAATGCAAAAATTGACAATAAAAGAAACAATTCTCTTTCTTGTCCCTAGATTCAAGTTAGCGCTCCTTAGATTGTGCAAAAACGGACATTCGGTTTCACAACACAGAATGATAAACAGGTTTTGAACACATTGCGTTCTTACCCGTATATGACGCGTCACTCCACCCTTTGTTGAGGAACCAAAATCCATAGGCGCTGCGTATTGTCCGGTAGGGTAACCTCCAACTGCAAGCCCCCAAATTATTAAAGTAATTTCATTGTCTATGCGATTTTCGTGGTTCCAAAGCACAAGCAGTTTATTAAGCAAAAAGCAAAAGTATAACAGTTCAAATAAATAAGTACAGTACAGCTGACACATGATACATATGCTGCGTGGTGCTGCGCTCAGCTGTGCTCTGCTGGATCCAGCTAGACAGTCCTTCAGTCCTGAAGACTGTGGTCAGAGTGACTGACTAGCTGATTCCAGGGAGCAATATATATACATATGGTGTTACAGTAAATACAATACAGGTGACTTGGCAAGTTTCGATAGGTTCAGGCTTCAGGAAGGTCCAGGGTAATGCAGTCCATATGTCAGTTCAAACAACACCCTCCAAAGGTCAGCTCTCCAAGGGTGGGGGTCAGCTCTCCAGATGATGAATACTAATGTTCCCGCCAAGAACTAGTTTAAACTGGTCTATTAGCATTACATAGACAATATCATTCTAATAATTTAATCCCTATCATCCATAACTAGCATACGCAAAGAGCGATCCTTTCGGCAAATGAACCGGACGTCTGCGAAGAAATAGGGGATTAGAATGATGTCAGACATGATATGTTTCCTGTGACCTGAACCATAGATCTCGTTAATGTGTACATATAACCTTTAATATCTAACTGTAAACCAAATAACATCTGCTAATAAACAACTGTGGATTGGAATTATTATATATATGAAATATATATGAATGTGTAAGTGCGAGTGTATGCGTGCGTGATTTATTGTGCGATTTCGCCATGACACATGGCGTACTAATCACAATCGCACGGTAAAACAATATTGACTTTGACAATACGTACCTTGATGAATCAGGCCCGCAGTGTTTCTGGGCTGGGTCAACTGTTTGTAAATGACCCTCACAAAGTTATTTGCTCCAATAAAGAACAACTGATTGATAAAGAATATTGGAAGAAGTTCATTTAAATTTAGTTTAATTTTGTTACCAATCAGTTGTTTTAATCAGGTACTTTAGGGATACAAGGTAAGCAAACATAAATCAGGAATATATAGCTTCCAAATGTCCTGATTTCAGAGAGTGAGTCACGATTTTAGGGACATGTTTGTTCTGTGGGTGGGAATGTTAGGGGAAGGGAGGTATGTAATGGCTGTCCTAGCAACTTACTGGGCCTAGCAGCCCCTCTCTGGACCAGGGTCCTCTTAACAACATTACGGGGCCCCGGGGAAAGGAAGTGCACCGGGGCCCATATATATATATATATATATATATATATATATATATATACATATATATATATATATATATATGTAAAAAAAAAAAAGTGATTATATATGTGTGTGTGTGTGTGTGTGTGTGTAAAAAAAAAAGTTATATATATATGTATATATATATATATATATGTACATATATATCACATTTTTATGCACTGGTCAGTCGTCAGCATCCCTAGAAATAATTAAAAAACAAAACCCTTAACTTACCTTTTAATCTGCTTATTCTCTGATGCGATCCTCTTCACTTTTCTTCCAAGTTCCAAGTGACTGCTACTGCCTGCTGATATAGATGTTTTCGCACGGGGGACTCCTCCGTGCTGCGCTCTGCAATGGATGTTGGGCGTGATGATGTCACGCCCGACATTCACTGCGAGTGCCGCGCGGTGGAGACCAGGGAGGGAGCCGGATCGCCAGCTGACCGCACGGTAAGTATTTTCTTTTCTTTTTTTGCAGGATTTTTTTTTTTTAGCCTCAGGGTCTGGCCTGGTATCTGCAAAAGGAAGGAGCTTTATATCCAGCTTTCTCCATGCTCGGATGTATGTGCTGGAGCCAGATACAGACAGATCAGATTATATATGTTAAATAATTCCAGGTGACCAGCAGGGATCATTCTGCCAACATGTAGGGCTCCCATTAACCCCTATATGTCCAGCACAATGGGCAGTGAAGAGTTCCCAGAACAGCTACTAAATGGGCTGGACCCCCAAATACTTCCCTTAGCCAATGAAAAGCCAGCCTAGCTGTGAGTGGCGTGCCCTGTGCAGGCAGTGGTTGTGGTCATTGCGTGGCAGAGTCCCGGGAGCTCGGGGTGGTTGGGATTATTTACTGCGGCTGCTGCAGATTGTGCGAGATGGTTTCCCTGCTCCTGGTCTCAGGATTGCTCTCCTTGCTGCCCCCGGGGACTCTTGGCTCCAGCCCAGAGGGTGACAGCACTGCCTCGAACGGGTTCCCTGGCCCGCAGGGTCCCCGGGCACCTGCCCATTGTGCCCAATGGAAGACACAGCCCTGGTCTGGGCTCACCCTCGTCAGTTGTGGCCATGCACCCATTTGCAGTGGCTACGTCCCATGTAATATGTATAGTGTGCTACCTATAACTTGATGCACATTCATTATAGTATAGCATGATAAAACAAAGTAGTTATAGTTTTTTGTGTGGTTTTCTTATATAAATATTCATGCAAAGACAGGAATGTGGGGAACTCCTGTAATAAATTACTTGATAAAATAAAAAGTAAATTAAGAGACTAAAATAAAACTGGTTATGTGGGTATTTGTTTTTCTTTTGTAAAATATATTCTTCATGAATTATCATTATATATGTGTCATTGAGCAACGCAATAGTCGTCAGATCTCTAAAGAGCTTAATTGAATTGAATGGTTGTTTTCCAATTTATATATAAACATTATATAACACCACAGCCATAAAAAACGGGGTTGTTTAGAAACATGTTATTGCAGTGTCGGTTTTGTAAAAGCTTATCAGTGAAGTTTTATACATTATCATTATTTATTACATATCCATCCGTGGGAAATGATAATATTGTTTGTAACTGAAATACTTAACAACTTCATAAATAAAATATGTGATGATAGCTTTATGTCAGATCATAGTGCATTCTTTAACTGGTAGCTAATGTAACAATGTCAACAATCTGTTGTTGAATTTATTAAATGGTATAAGTAAGCAAAGTGCAGAATACAAATACCCATGTCTGAAAAATACCATCTTGCTGATTGGTCATAGTCATTGATGAGTCACAGTGCTAAACATAAACAAATTAGAGTCAATAAAGGGGTTATTTGTAAAGCTCTGAGAAAATCAGGATAATATGTCATTTAAATTCATGAAGACAGATACTTAGTTTCCATAGGCTTTTTATAAAACAATAAAAGGCTTTATAGTCAAAGTGAAGTCAGACATAAAACAAACTTTTTCCCCAACGTAATGTCTTTTTGTTTTGGAATAAAAGCCCTTTCCTCCAGAGTGCAACCTAAATTTCACAAGATGTAGAAAAAAATAGCTCCCTTGAAAGCAATGTTTTTCTCCAGGTCCAATGCATCATTTTTTTATGCCATTGTCACCCTAATTTACATTGAAATTAAAGTTTTACTCTAGTATAAATACATGTAATTTATCATTTGTATTGACTTTAATATGTTTTCCTGGTGCAAAGAAAGTGATGTGTCAAACATAAAACAATTGTGTTTGTCCCCAATTTTAAAGCGCTACGGAATATGTTTGTGCTATAAAAATAAATGATGATGATGATGATGATATTTGCCCAGAAATGAATTTACTGCACTATAAAAATGTATTTATATAAAATGTTGCTATTTCTGATGAGAGTCGCTGGCTGTACAGTCCATGAGATGGTGAAGGGATACAGATTGTCATTAGCATATGGATCTATACTGGTGGTGGACAACCTGTCATTCTTTGAGAGCCTTACAACCTTCAAGGGGACTACACAGAGGAAGGAGGAAGAATCTTCCTTATTCTGTGGTTGAACAAAGCAGAGATGACTGTTGGGAGCACTGGCTGGGTGGCCGCAAGTGAAGTCTTGACAGGCTGCTGGTTGCCTTTTGTCCACCATTGATCTATACAGTAGGCTCCAGGTGCTTTAACTGTTCTCCTCCATCTATGTGATTTCTGTTTATACAGCAAACTCAAATAAATCACAGGACTGTTACATATATTGATGTAACATGCCCTGTGATTTAGTCTTTCTATGCTGATTTATGGATTAAAACCCAGAATAGAGTCAAGCTGTGAATGCATTGACGTTAATATGGACCCTACTTTTCTTTTTGGTGACACATTTCAAAAAAATGTCTCCAACAAATTAACAGATCTGGAAAGAGAAAATACTGGCAGCTATTACTAACTCATGTCCAGATATGAGATGATTAATGTATTTAGAAGAGCATTCAAAATTCAAAAATAAATATAATATAGAAGGCCTTAAATTAAAGATTGCCAGCTGATAGCAAAATTGGTGAGTCATAAATTATGATTACTTACCAACTTTTCCCTCTTTAGCAATGACAGTCCTTAGTTGCAGACTTTGTATTGTTTCTTTGGGGTCTGATGTTTATGTCTTTATGAAAACATAACTCTACTGGCTCCCCAAAATGTCTCATCTGACTCAAACTCAGTTAAATCGCATATATTTTTGAAAATGTTAGTGGTCTGTGGCATGTGTACATGTGTACAGTAAGCCTGTAAGCTTGCTTACAAAAGCAAAATGTGTTTCTATTTGCTCTAACATCATGGTGAGGCCATTTCACAAATCAAGGTATATACATTTCTGATAATTTTCCTGTAGGTTTTCCTATTAAATGACATCTTTTTTGAAATAGTGCTTTGCTTTCTAATCCATTTCATGGTTACCTATTTGTAGCTATACGTGGTTTAATGTACATCCAAGTGTTGGCACTGCTTAGCACTGGCCATTGATTTTGGACACATTGATTCTATGTCAGTAAACTGGTGACGGATGTTAGCCACATTGTAAAGGTTGAAGTAAAATTATCTCTGTTTTTCTGTTTATATTTTAAATAATAAATGTAATATTGAACAAAGCAACAATGTTATGTAAAAAGCGTAGTGTAATTATACAGTTTGTAATCATATTATTCACCTGTGAAAATGTGTATGGAGACCATAATGCCAGCTGAAAATAGTTTGGTAATAGTTTGGTAATAGTTTGGTAAGCTGAAAGGGAATTTTCAACAGTTTAGGATAGTAGGAAGTGTAAGGGAGAGAAACAGGAGAGGATAACAGTTCCAACGCTTACACACTACAGTTTGTGGACCCATACAGATGTACATCTTTGACAAAGGTAACTGATACTATGTGCACAGAAGTCCTTTCACTGGTGTCACGTCAAATTATACATGCTTATCATAAGGAAAGATCACATAACTTGTTAAAGATGGGATATTTTCAAAGCTTTGGCAAATGTCCTAAATAAGTTAACTAGGTTTTTGAAGAGCTGAAACTTCCTTGTTAATTACGAGCAGTGGTGCACGCTAAAAAAGTGCCCTACATAGCGGCACTGTACTATACAGCAGCTGCGGTGCTGTCAAAGAAGCGTCCGCCGCGGACGCTTCTTTGACAGCGCCGCGGCTGCTGTATAGTACAGTGCCGCTATGTAGGACACTTTTTTAGCAGAGGGGAGGGGTTTCGGGAGACATAGAAACCTCTCCCCTCAGGACGCTTCTTTGACAGCGGCACGGCTGCTGTATAGTACAGTGCTGCTGAAACGGAGCTGCCGCGCATGAAAACCCCCCTGAAAAATCCTCCGTACTCCCCTGATGAGGACATTTGGAATAGCTTTTTATTTAATTTTCAAGGTATGTGAAGCTTGTACTACCAGTTTATTAGTCTTCGCTGCATTATGATGTTTATCAACGAAGGAGTTTTTGATGTCACCTAAATGTGTTTATAAACAATAAATCCTTTATCTGGGTACTTTCTGGAAATGTATTTTCATAGAGAATTGGCTTTACCTGATGAAAATTCCACTCAAGGTGCCAAAACATACTATGGTTCTTCTGTAGACTTAGGTAATTTTCTACTTAATTGGCTTTAAATGACTGTTGTTCCTGATCAACATCTAAGTCTGGGTACACACTACAGGTTTTTCAGCTATTGGGTCAATTGAGCAATAAGCGGCCTTTGGGCCAATATCGTATTAATGTGTATAGTTGAACAATGAACGACAGTCGTTCCAAAGTACCGATCGTCATTTAATTTCATTATTCAGCAGGACTATAAATCTCATTCCAGCTGCCTTCCAATCCTGCTGTGTGTATGCACTCACGACTGTCTGCCCAGAGAGAGACCGTTAGCAACCTGTCACTGTGTCAGTGTTGTTAAATGTAGAGAGTGCTGTAGGTGGAATAATTTGTCCGTTTGTTCTGAGACTGAATATTTTGTTTCAGAGTCACCGAAGCTAACAAAATTTACAGTGACATTGTGGAAAAGTCAAAGTTTATTTTGTGACAGAAATGAATGACTGAATGAATATTGTGCTGTCGTTCTCTAAACGAGTACACTGCTCTTGGACCAGATGAAGAGCACTGATCTGAAGGTAAATCATGTATAGTGTATACGCATGTATCAGCAGACTGATTGGAACTTCAGTCGTTTGTAAGATCGTTAGTGATAACAAATTGGTTGAAAGTTTTTGTAGTGTGTTTTGATTGCATTTCAAACAATTGAAAATTGTAGATGGACAATTATGTTGATCTAAGTGTTGGCCTCATTTAGAGGAAATTTGCAGGTTTTAAGATACATGCAATTGAAAATATTAAGTGTGTACGTGACTGAACCAAGATAAGCATATTGATGCATCCACATTAATGAAACACCAATCATCATTATCAAATAGATGATTATGAATAATGTTTAACTAAAAATAATAAATAAAATAAATCCTGCCTCTTCTACTGCCTCAACACAGCACCTTTGTGGTCAAGAGGGGGATAGTGGGCTGGAGAAGGAATGTGGATTAAACAGGTTTAATGACTGTAGGAGCAGGCACTGTCATTTCCAGCGTCCATCTACCTGGAACTTGTGCATACACAGTGAAAGCCCTTTGGGGCTTTAATGCACATACACTGCCCCTGGTACTGAGGTGCCTTTTCCAATCACTGCTCTATTTAAAACATTTTTATTTCTAAATGTAAAAGTTTATTATTTAGTGCCTAGTCTTTTTATCTAATTTTAATCATTCTATTTTCTATCTTGCAAATCTCCTCCACACATCACTTTTCTCATTGTATTTTTTTTTTTATAGATTATTACTTTTCATATTGTGCTCTTTTTTCTATTTTATATATTGTATTTTATACGAGGAGCAGCATAAAATAACTAGCAAGAGTGCTCTATCCTTACAGTCTATTATATCTGTATGGTTGCCTGCTTATTAGTGTATACCATAAAAATTTCTTGGCTCCTAAATTCTAATAAATAGTGAAGCCCTGTTATAGTGTAATGCTTCCTACTTGTTTGTGCTTATCATTTTATGTTCCTGTCTTCCAGGGATTTGCCCTGCTTGTACACTGTCTGCTGCCGTGAAAAAAACTGGCTAGGGTTGTTATGTTGAAGCATCATAGGAACCTGGCAGAAGCAAGCATATGCTGTCAGCTGTGATTGTGTGGGAACTTACTGTCAATGGGCCTGAGTCATTAAGAAATGTGTCTGCCGATTTTGTGCGTATTGTCCGCAAAATCACACTGCGCATGCTCAGAACCAGACAATACGCAACAGAATACAGCCATGTCCAAATAATCTTCGAGCGCAAATCACACTTACTACAGCCTATGATTTCAAGGAGGGAAAAGGCTGGGGAATGGGTGGCTGCATGTAGGCAATGTACAGTAAGGGCACTCCGTGCAGCCACATCCAAGTCAAACTCAGATGCAGAAGTACACTGGTTTTCTGTAGCATCTCTTGCTCCACAGCTAGAGCTCTAGTCTAAGTGCCAATTACTAGTGCTCATGACTGTGTATATATGCAAAAACATGTGTTTGCAATCAGGAACAAATGTAAAATGTCTGTTATGTACAATAGACATTAAGAACACCCTAATAAATGTTTTAAAAGAAAAAAAACAAACAAACATTTTTAAAAAAACAATTTCCACATATTATTGAAAATAACTATAATATTGCCAGGTAGCATTAATTGAATATATATATATATATATATATATATATATATATATATATATATATATATATATGAGAGAGACCAGCGCTGTATAAAAAGAGAGAGTGCCATAACATGAGACATTATAAGCAGGGCCAGTACCAGCATGTCTGGCGCCCCTCTGTAAAAAAAATAAATCTGCGCTTTCCTCTTTTACAAATTATTTGTTCATTCACTAATGCTTTTCTTCTTTTAATACAAATCATATTATAACGTTTCATAAAGTGAGTAATACAAATAAGTACATTAAACAGTGTACATTTATTGTTATATGAATAATCTAAATGAAGAATATGTAGTCTTTGCAATAAAATTTTACATTTTTAGCAGATTCATTTGGTGAGAAGTATAAATGAGAAAAAAATGCTGCCTTCATCACACTGCGCCCCCTCCTTCATTATCCAACTGTGGCCCACCTAGCATTTTCACACTATTCCCCCCTGCATTTCACACTGTCCCCCCCTGCATTTTCACACTATTCCCCCCTCCTGCATTTTCACATCTCCCCCTGCAATTTGACACTACCCCCCTGTATTTTCACGCTGTTTCACTCCGCGTATTTTCGCGCTCCCCCCCCCCCTGCATTTTCACACTGCCCCCCTTCCCTACATTTTCACACTGTCCCACCCTCCTGCATTTTCATGCTGTTCCCTCTGTTTACCTTTCTATGGTCTTTTCCTCTTCTCTTCCTCTTCTGTCTTCTTATCTTCGGTGGTCTCCTCTGTGCGGCTCCTCACTGACAGTGTCGGGGCATGATGACGTCACTTCCGACACTGTCAGTGAGCAGGGAGCTTAGAGGATGATGTGCAAGTGGATTTTTAAAAAAATGTATATATTTTTTTAAGCAGTATTGGTGGACAGTGGGGAAGGCAGGTGGGGGAAGCGCCTCTCCGGCATGGCGCCCGTCCACTTGCTTACCCTGCTTACCGCGTTCCGCCGGCCCTGATTATAAGCTGGACTGCTGTGAGAGATATGAACAGAGGAGCAAAGAGAGAGGCTGATAAGTACCCATGTTTCTTATATTATTCAAGTGATTGGATGGAATCATATTCGTTGGCTAGATAGGGATAGTTAGTTAGAGTGATTGGACTAATCAAATCAAGAGAAAGCAGCAAAAGTGTTCTGTTATACAAGTAATATTTACAGAGAGGACATTGTCTTGCACTCCAGGCTGCTTTATGTTGGAACTGAAAGAAGAAGGGGCCTATATTCCAACTGTCTTGTGATAAAGCTGCATATCCATATAGATATATACCTATTTGCTTAATGAGGACTGTATTGCTATTTTAAATGTTTACAGAGGTTTAAGGTCATTTAGATAGATATCGTATATAGATTTATGTCAATATTTTAGGATAGAAAGTATTATGTAAATGGTAATATAGGTACCTCAAGGTTATAATATACTAGAGAGATCTGTTTTAGGTGCTAGGCACAAAATGTTATAGTGTTTTGTTGTGCTTATGCTATTGTATTGTTCACACTATAATAGTATAATTTTATATAAAATTATAAAGACCGATTTGGTATGAGAATATTTCCTTTGTGTGTGCCTGTGGTCCAGTGTAGGTGGGCAGAGGGTTACTGGGTCTCTCTCTGGTGTTGCTAACTCCAGAACACTACCCCACGAAGAGCCTACAGTACTTAGACCAAGGTGGAGGCACTGTGCAAAACTAAACACAAGGTAAAGAGTCCATCTACAGACAGGACACACAAAGATTACTACATACACCCTAGTCAAGGAAAGGGGGTATTATACTTCTATATACATTAATATGTTTACCACATACATTAATATCGATCTACTAAAGATAGACAATTAAAACTGGTTTGCTGTTTTGAAACACTTAAGTCTTATTTAATAACAAACAGCTCCAATGTATTTTATCACACAGCAACCAAAGAGTAGCAACTTCATGCCTTGATTAATTTGCATTGGACTGATCAAAGCTAATAGTTGAATGATAAGTGTGGATTGCTGTGGTTTACGACTATGGAGGTTATGTTTGCATACAAGACAGTGGCTGAATCAGCAAATCATCCTTTCAATAGCTTGTGAAGAAAAAATATTCATCAATAAATTTTTAGGTTACTTTTTGACATTTAAATTTAAATTTGAGCATTAAAATAGTTTGCATGTATATATAGGTAAGTGTAATAAGATGTAGATATAATATGTGATTATTTAAATGTATCTATATTTACTGGCAAACTATTTTATTCCTGGTCTTTTTGTATAATTGAATAATTGGCTCATATGGAGGCAGCATACCCCCTTTAATACCAATTGCAAGCAATATGTTGGCAATTAGAGCCTGGTAAGGAAATTGCTTGTTGTTAATTTTATGTATCTCCAATTTTTGTGATGTAAGAGTAAGACATATTAGGCCACACTTCTCAACCTGCGCAGACAACACATTCATCTGCTAAGGTCATACCCCAGTCTTCTAGGAAGACGCTTTCCCAAGCTCATACTTACCTACTTTCTCTAATCTGTTTCCGGGAGATGGGTGTGACTGGAGGGCAGGAGGGGGTGGGACGGGGCAAATCGCGTCATTTTGGCCCCGACCCACGTGGCGAAAATGACAATTTTTGTGGGGGGCGGGGCCAAAATGACGCGATTCATCGCAAATCGCGTCATTTAGTGGTGGCTGCAGCAGGATGCAGGAGATTTGCCAGCTCTCCCGGGAGCCGGGGAGACTGACCCGAATTTCGGGAGTCTCCCAGGCATTCCGGGAGAGTTGGCAAGTCTGCCCAAGCTGTGAAACTGTTCTGTCAGGACTGTAGTGAGTTACATGTTCAGTTTATGAAATAGCTACATGATGACTCTGCGCTTAGGCTAGCTTCCACATCTCTACAGTGAAGGTATAAAGCAATATATAGCAAACAATCTGAGTATATTCATATTATGCTGACTTTTACTTACAAAAGACTGTGCAGATTTATCCACATTTCCTTGCAAATTGTGTTTTAAATAAACTGTGTTATATAAATTTCTGTGGTGGTATATTTACTTTAGAGAAGGTCTTATGTGTTTCTTTTCTAGGGGCTTATGTAGAGTTGAGTGCAAACTGTGTTACAAATGTACATGTAAAATGAAGTCTGCATACTTGAGCTCCTAATTAATTATGTTGTATATATCTTAAAAAGTATCTTTGCATGTTGCGTTATCTTGATATACATACAACATAATGTTTTAGAATATGGACGCATGAAGATATGTTTAAAGTACAAAAAAGTTCAAAGTACGCTTTAAGCTCATAGGCTAGGCTTGTTACTGCTAATGCAGAGATGGGGGGGGGATGCACAGTGAAACAAACCAAAAATTCATGCTTGTCATTGTAGTTGATGTTGACATACGCCCCGTGTTGTTTATTAGTCACTAGTGCCAGAGATTGAAGACTTATGTGTTAAACAGATCATTTGGCACATTAGACGTAAATTACAACTTATTTACAGTGGTCACTAGTGGCAGGAATTGCACTATTATAAAATATGCCGTATGTTTAATATATAAATAGTTCATGTTCTATTTGCTGTTGGGGTGTCCTTGTAGAGAACAATGATAAAGTTGTGCTGTGTGTTTTTCAGTGGCAATTTGTTGAGTTATTCCTTTCTCTGTTACAGCTGGTTCCTGATGACATCACTACACCATGCGTCATTGGAATACATATCACTTTTCAATAGAGTTGGAGGGGAGGCAAGATGTTGGCATAGCTGTGATAATATAAACCTGCTATGCTAACGTATTGCCATCTTTCTTTTCTACAAGTGCTAGCAAACTGCAAGGACTTGTCTTTATTGTTTCTTTTTGTATTTGTATACTTTTGAAGTTATGTTAATAATTTACTTTATTACTATTCAGTAAAAACTACATGACAAAATAAATCTTATGACTTCCCTTGACATAAATATAAAGTAACCAATTACTTAAAATATAATAACGTGCTTGTTAAAAATTGAATAAAAGTAAAAAAGTATTTTAAAATCTCATTAACATAAAATAAAATAAGGGTCTTTTTCTTATATTCTAAAGTACTATACGTTATTGAATAGTATATTTAGGGTCCATCTGCATTCATTTATTAATTAATACAATATTCTCAATGATCAGATTATGTTCCCCCAGATCTAATTTGTCAGGAAAATCCACTTCTTATTTTCTACAGCATATTATTTTGTCCTTACATTTGTTTCTTTCAAACTCAATAGTAATCTGTTATACAGTTGTTAAGGAGTTGTGTTAATGTCCCCTTATTATTGTTTAATAAAAAACAGACTTCTCAGTTGTTTAATATGGAGTGTATTAATTCTGTTAGTTGTATAGTTAAAGTTCTATTGTGATTCACACTCCCAGTCCATAGACCTATCAGATACTCAGGGACAGAGAGGGACATATGGCAATTTGCGTATCGAATCTTGCATGAAATTGTTCTGCGTATGCCCAAAAAGTGAAGCGCACCTATGCACCTG
The DNA here is from genome assembly GCF_038048845.1 of Mixophyes fleayi. Classification (NCBI taxonomy): domain Eukaryota; kingdom Metazoa; phylum Chordata; class Amphibia; order Anura; family Limnodynastidae; genus Mixophyes; species Mixophyes fleayi. Next base: position 262,952,790 of record NC_134402.1, read on the forward strand.
TATAGAGTTGCATGATTCATGCACTAATGCCTGCCTTCACCTGGAGAGGATGGATAGGGGAGGGAGGGAGTTCTAACATTGTCCGTATACACTAAACTCGTGTTTACGCAAACCTAAGGTTATGCAGACCCGTTGAAACACGCATATTTGCCTGTTAGGAAGGGTATCCCTTAACTTGCCACAGGGCAGGGGAAACCACTCGCTGATTATGACTTATCGTAAATCAGGCACGTGCGTGTGTCTATATATATATATATATATATATATATGTCTTTCAGTCTAACCATCAGTTCTTATATTATTGTTATGATCTTCTTTAATTGTTAAGATGTATTATAGCCATGTATCTATAGCTTCAGCTGTTTCTGGACAGATTAATTGTGTTTGTTTGTTGGTACTGTGTCTTTTGTGTTTGTGTCTGTTTGTTACTACTGTGTCTCCTTTTATCCTCCTTCTCTCAAATAATTACTTTGTGAACTTTTCCAGTTTTCACCAATAGATCTTTCAGACACTCAGACCAGCTAACACCATTTGTAAATATCTGTTTGATAGCAAAGTAGACTTCCTCAGTTAATGTGAGTGGATGTAGTACTATACAGTATATGCTGTATTGGAATAATTCTATGTTGGCAGCATGCTGTTGTTTTACATTCCAAATAAAATAGATGTTAAATAGTCATGTGTTCTGCGTGTATGTCCCATGGCACTCCATTGTCTGGACTGTTTGTGCACTCAGATTTGACTGCCTGAAGGAGATCCTGACTCACATATTCAGTGAATCTCCCAACAATAAGTTTGCCTCCTCTGAAAACCCGCATGACTTTATGATATTTAAAACCAATAACCAAAGTCCCCTTCTAAATTGCATAATTGTTTTGCTTATTAACTTTATATACTTTTCGGGTCTGATTCACTGCAAATTTGCACCTTGGCAAAACTATGTTGCATTGGAGCAGGAGGTTAATTTAAAATGTGGGGACAGATTTATAGCTGGGGTAGGGCATGTCCTAGAATAACTTAAAATTTCAGTGTAAAAATAAAGTTATCAACTATTTGTGTGTTACATGAAAAAGCAGCCAGTATTTTCCTTAAGTGCAAAATAATAAACAAATTTGCACCCCTTGCATTGTAGCATGGTTTGTGCAGGAGCAAATTTACTCCTTTTTTATTTTTTACTTTGCTCTCCTTAATGATTCAGGCTCTTGGCGTTTTTGTGTAGGAAAGTATAATAATGAGTTACACAATGTAGTAAATTGTAATATTATTGTAAAAATAGAAATAAATAGAAAGTTACTAATATCAACTGCTGCTTTCGGGTCTTTGAATTGCTCCATATTAAGTCTGCATGAAAAGAATGTGAACTTAGTGAATCGGAAAATTGTATTTGTATAGCATGTTTAATATTGTGTCTTGAAATGTAATCCAGGTACACAGATTATTATTTCCATATTTTTTCATCTGCTGCAGGGAATAAAACTGATATATGATCATTTTTAAAAAAAAATAAGTGACATTAAAGTATGATTACTTAGTCATGTAGCAGGAAATATTAGTCAATAAACCTGTCCTTGAACTACAACCCCATCTATTTCTCATATTGAACATATAATGTATACTAGCAAATAATTAATTGAACACAAACATTGAACTAACTCTATTATTATTTAAAATCAGTACAGGGGCATGAGGAAATATCCATGCAAACCTGAAGAATGTTTTCTCGCAGTCTTCATGATCATTTAATCCTTTTTCATCTATTTGGTTTATTTATAGTTTACATGGTTTTACTTATGAGACAGTGATATTGCACACTTCATCAAGCATCATAATGCTGAAGTGCTTTGAATCCCCCTTTCACCTGGGCCCCTGTTTTCTCCTTAGTGCAGCCAAGTCATATATATTCACCCTGAAAAGCACATCCTGTCATGCCAAATGTTTGCTGTATCCACAATTTCTTTAACTATGGGCTTCATTCATTGGGGCAGATTTGATTCCCTAAACATCCGTGCTGTGTGCCTACAGAATGGCCGTGAGACACCTCCCACGGATTTTTTGTTACTGAAGTAATGTTGATTTCTGCTTATGTCCCATAGAGATGCAGGCAAAAATCTGCGTTACTTTTACCTTAATGTCGGTAAAAATGCACGTCTACGATGTTCCTAGGAACATCGCAGATAATTGCCCCATTAAGTGAAAAACAAGCAAAGTGCAGTGCACAATCCTCTTTGGTGGTACCGTGCTCCTATATTTATACCAAGAATGATTTGTTTTAAGAGGGCAATATGACGTCCTTTGTAGAGGAGCAGATGGTCCAACTGGCCACTAGATGGAGTTGAGCATAGTGAGAGTACTGAGTAGGTGTGCCAGTGAGTCAATTTTTTTGTAGAGCATTGGAAAATGAGATTTCATTATATAGAGTGAAATTGAAACATTGGTACATTTTTAAGGATGTTTATCCTCACATCTATTCCCACTCTGCAAAAGGATTTGATTTTTGCACCAGTTCGGAGTCGGCAAAGATTATGTCTCGTCCTGTACTTTTAATTTGGTGAACTTTACACTTTGGTGGAGAAGGGCATTTCTAGGTGCATTTCACACAACATAAAAAGTAGTTAGATGCACTTCTAGTTTGCAAAGGGAGATAAGGCACCTTTATGTGTGCTTGGCAAAGCCAAAGCTTTTCGCATTGTGAATCCACTCTACATCATTAATAAGGTTCTTTGGGTTGTTGTATGTGTCCAATGAAGTCAGACCAAAACATCTGTGTGGGAGCAGCAGGAGTACAAATTCTTGATTTCAGACCAATGCAAATAAAAACTGTTATAATAAGTCTTCAAAAGACAGTTTGCAGCAGATCATCACATATTTGCTCACCTCCTCCTTGGGCTCTCTGCCCATTGACTCCACTTTTCCATTGTCTTTGCACTTCTTTCAGTTGCTCTAAACCTGTTACTTGCACCCATATTGGACACCAATTTTAGTCTGCGCTGATTATACCCCTTGCACCCCAGTAGCTTTTTGAGACTAGTGCTATTTGTTTACTGTATTGTACTGTTATACCATGTACTTTCTGTTGTTTTCCCTCTGTACAGCGCTGCAGACCTCATGTCTTGTGCCCTATAAATAAAGGATAATAATAATTATAATAATAATATTATTACAGTTGTTAGTGTTCATAATGCACTGACCCTGTTGTCTGTAGCTGGTATTGTGGCGGATCCTCACTGTAGCCCACACTTATGTGCATACTGGGTTTGCTACATAGTAATACAAACAATACTGCAGCATTGATTCCTGATTTATCTTTTCCCTTTATTTTCTTATTCATATTAGACCCTCCCTACAACACTGAATGCAATGTTTCTAGAGTGTCCAAGAAAAGGTCAAGCCTTATTGCATAGTCTCCGTTAGTTATTTGTATAGGAATATTACTAGCCTGCAAAAATACTATTGTGATGCAGTGAAAAACTCATGTAGACTTTGGAACTTAGTAAACACATTAATCTCAGGAGAGACTGGGCTAGCAGCCTCTTTATCAGATTTCCAATATATGCAAGTAGTAAATCATGTTGATATTAACTGGTGGTGCATTGTTTGTCTAATAAGCCCATAATGCATTTAGATATCAATCGAACAAAGGGCAACATCTTTGTGACACCATTACTTTGTAGTTATTTTAAAAAGTGATTAAAACCATAAGTCTGTAAGGAAGCACACCAAAAACTACTGTATTTTCTTGTTTAGCATATCACATTTTCACTCATCGAGTCAAAAGGACTAATTAAAATAGCCTCTTATAAATGAAATGCAGAAGTCCTAGTTACACACATTTCATCATTTATATAGCGCCATTAATTCCGCAGTACTGTACAGAGACCTCGCATCAGTCCCTGCCCCAATAGAGCTTACGGCCTAAATTCCCTAACACACATACGAGGGTCGATTTGATAGCAGCCAGTTAACCTATTAGTATGTTTTTGGAGTGTGGGAGGATAATGGAGGACCCGAAGGAAATCCATGCAAACATGGAGAGAACATGCAAACTCCAAACAGATAAGGCCGTGTTTGGGAATTGAACTCATGACCCCAGTGCTGTGAGGCAGAAGTGCTAACCACTAAGCCACCGTGCTGCTCACATTTGCAAATACATGATAACTATCTACCACAACACATTGTTTCTGCTAATAGAATAGTCCTGACCGTAAACAGCGAGAGCTCCATACTGGGTGATATTGGGTCATGTATTTTGTGTGGGAGTAAAACATAGGACTGGAAAAAGCAGGCACTACAAGGACCAGCACTCCCTGTCAGCTACTGATATATTACAGGCTTTACAAACAATACACACAATAGAAGGGGTCATCTAGAAAATAAAAGTATAAATCCCACTAGCACACTGCTTTCGCCAGTAAGAAAGACTAAATGCAGATCCTGTACTATCGCTGCCACCACTCTTCTCACAGGCAAGTGATGGGGGTACGTGGCGATGAGCATCCTCTATACGTTTCCAGCTTCCACCATTGAGGATTGCAGCCAGTGTCTGTCAGGGGAAGGAGGGCTGCATTCACAATCTGCCTCAGGCAGCATGTGGACTTAGAACAATGGTCAGACCGCATCAAATTGTACCCAAGTAACCCCCTAATAGCAGTCTTTGATTTAGAGATAGTTTGTGGAATTTCTAAAGTTTGAATGTTCTTTTAAGACACTTAAAATTATTTACCAGAGATTGCTTACATCTTATAATAGCTAAATGTTGAAGTTAGAGTAAACGTTAATTATGGTAAGGCTTATGGCATATGGGAGATTTGTGCATCTCTGCATTTCAGCAGCCAAATACAGTGTGTCATATAAATACCAAGGTCCTGGTACACTAGAGCAATAATACCCTACTCATATGTCACTTATAGTTCTAACAAAAGTGATTTCATTTTTTTGAGTTCAGATGAAAACTGTTTTTAAAAAAATAATACTTCAACTAGGTTTTGCAATTTAATAAAATAATATAAAATAGTTGCTTACTCTTACTGAATGGAAAAAAAGAAGTGTGGGTACAAATAAACATTGCACAATAAAGTTATCACACTAATCTATGAAATTCTAGTGGTAAGAAATTTAACATATTTAGTGATACTTAGCTAACACCAGATGGCAGCAAAGAGCTTTGGCTTATTTACTCAAAATGTCAACTGTAAAATAATATTATCCATGTCAATAATAAAAGAGTTATTAAGACCTTTTCAATTCAATATGATATATTTACCTAACACGTAAAATTCTTTCTATCAATTATAGAATATCAACTTATTTTGCACTATTATGCAAGGAGGAAATGTGATAGGTGCTGGAAAATCTGCAAATATTATTATAACTAGCATAATTTTTGGTGAGCTGAAAGGCATGTCTGGAAGGAATGAGAGCACAGCTGAAAAGTGAAAAGTTATGCCAAATCAGGAAACACCCAAATAGTAATCTTAATAACATAAAATTCCAATAATCAAAGTAATGAAATAACCATAAGTGTGGTTTTCCTTAGGACCCAACAGATGGCAGTATAATACTAAGTTTCATACAACAACAACAACAACATCACGATAACTAATTTAAATATTTGGGAGAAAGTAAGATATAAATGTAATTTATTTACTAACTGTTCATGGAAATCATAAACAACCCCACTTAGAAAAAGACCTGCAATATCAGTGCAATATTAAAATGTATCCGGCAACTACAGTTAAGCAATTAATGTTAATAACTCCATAATGTCTTGTTCTGACCTGAGGGACAAAAACCATCTTCCTTAGGGTTGTTTTCAAGGTTGAACTAATAAATTATTATGCAGTCCCTCACAATTTGTACAAGATAGAAGCCCTACGACTTTAGACATCCTATGTTAGAATGTATCAAATTCACATAGATTTATTTCTTACTTTTTGTCCACAATTAGTCAACACTGATATATATATATATATATATATATATATATATATATATATATATATTATTATTATTAAAAAAGTACACTGCAAATAATGTCCAAGGGCCTGATTCATTAAGGATTCATTAAGGATCTTAACATGAAAAAACAGTATTTAACTTATGTGCAAAACAGAATGAGAATTTGCACCCCTTGCATTGTAACATGGTTTTGTCCAGGAGACTGAAATAAGAAGTTTCTCAAGTTAAGATCCTTAATGAATCAGGCCCCTGAATATCATTTCCAGGAGAAAGTTGGAAAAGATTCTGCAAAACTCAGTTAAAGATTTCACATACCTTACTGATTCCAGCCAGGCTGCCAAATGCTTCATTTAGCATATATAATTCCATATTAAATATAGTGAATAATAGGAAACATGCAGATTGATTCCATGAGTGGGTGGCTATTTTTTCCACATTTGCCAATTACGATTAGGCATTAACAGAGTGGTGAATATAGTATTACAAGAGCATTCTTGCTTTGATTCTTATAAATCTTTACTAGGAGCATAATTATAGATCTGACTAAAGCTGAGAACCAACTTGTTCAATTTATTGATTCTTGCATGTGTAATCATTATACAACTGCTTCAATGCTTGTTTATCCATTTTCAAGGTCAATTGCTTGATCAATATATTACATGATTGGTAACTGCGTACAGCATCACCTAGGCCCTAATAAACAGTGGATGTAAACAGTCTACACACCATTATTGAAATTGTCTGTGATGTAAAGTCTGGAATCAAGATAAATCATGTTAGACCCTTTACCACCTTTAATGTGATCCTGCAACCATCAAAACTCATGTGCAAGAGACAATTTTTTATGCAAAACTAACTGATAATTCAATAGACAGCTTAAGAAAATAGCTCTTTTTTGTACCTTGGTTATTTGATATATGACCAAAATAACATATGGTATTGATTTGTTACTTGCAGTTACATAATAGTACAACAAATATTTAAGGGAAATCTCATATCTTTTTATATATGCAATAAACATACTCATTACTTGTGTTGTATTTCATTGAAAGATTTGTTTCTGTATTGATTACGTTTTTTAATGTATTCTATAATACTTCAATCTTGTAATATATAATATTGATGTTATTTGTGACTGTCACATTTTCATATGTAGCATTTGTTTAATGTATACCCATATTGTATTCACAATCATATAAAATGTAAACAAAAATCAAAATAAAAAAACAAAACAAAAAAATCTCAACAACATTTTGAAGTACAGTAACATACCTACATATTTAGTTTAGATGTTGGACAATTACTGTTGAAAAATTTGATTGTGCAGTTGTTAAAACCAAACTTGTTTGAAGGTATGAATATTAACAAATATCTAATCAGCCAAACATGTGGCAGCAACTCAATGTATAAAAGCATGCAGACATGGTCAAGAGGTTCAATTGTTGTTCAGACAAAATACCAGAATGGGAAGATATGTGATGTAAGTGACTTTGACCATGGAATGCTGTGCCAGGTAGTTTGAGTATTTCAGAAATGGTTGATCTCCTGAGATTTTCATGCATAACAGGTTGTAGAGTTTACAGATCATGGTGCGCAAAACAGAAAATATACATAGTGTCGCAATTGCAAAAATGCCTCGTTAATCAGACAGGTCAGATGAGAATGGCCAGAGAGGTTCAAGCTGACAGGAAGGGGACAGTAACACAAAGGACCATGCTGTACAACAGTAGTATACAGAAGAACATCTGTTCTCTTTGGAATCACTGCTAAGAAAAGCATAGATTGGCTTGAAGCTCTGCAATGCTTACAATAAAATATAAAAATCGTCTCAGGAGTTCCTCACATATATGTCACCATTGAACTGTTTAATAAAACCCAGCAGTCACTTCCATATTCCCAATGGCTATATTCTAACAAGTCTGTAGATGACAGGTTAGTAGAGGTAATTAGAAGGACGTTATTGCTTTGAAATTTAGAGTGAGCCTAAGATACATACACAGAGACTTTCAAACAGTCCCATTAAATTGAATGGCAGAGTCTGGATGATAGAGACTCGATCAGCACAGGTTTAAGGGCATATAGAACACTTGGGAGTTTAAGTACTGAGAGCTAATTTTCTTTTAAGGTACATATGTGTGTTCTTTTTGTATGCTTTCACTCCTGGTGTATTTCATTCCAATATCTTATGGTTACTATTGTGTTTGTCAACATATTCTGACACTATAACCTTAATTTAAGGAGGTTGTATGTAATTACAATAAAAAGTATAGTCTTCTGTTGTCTTGTGTGTTATTTTACTTAAGGCAGATGAGCAAAGGATTTTCGTTCACAATATTGCAAAAGAAAATCACAGCCCCCACCTGCACCCAACTTTTATTTTTACCTTTATACACATATAATCCACCCACTAAATTGCCCATATAAACCCATGCAAGTAAAATGGATGTAAACTATAACATGCTTTGCAATTCCCAGAGTCTTAAAGCAGTAGATTCCTTGCACACTGACTCCCTGTATCTTTTTAAGCAGTGTTGTGTCACCAATTGTGGAGAACTGATCAATATGACCAGTTCACTAAAATATTAGTGGATTGGAATTTGAAGTTCCTGTTTAGACAATGTTATAAACAGGGCCAGCGCTGATCCCACAGGAAGTAAAACCTTGAAGTGGATGGACTACAGGTCAGATAACCACTCCCAATTTCCCCTCCTGTCAGCTAAGAACAAAAAGATGAGACTACAGTGGGCACAGGCTCACCAAAACTGGACAGCTGAAGATGGGAAAAACGTTGCCTGGTCTGACGAATATTGATTTCTGCAGTGACGTGCACATAGTAGGGTCTAAATTTGATGCAAACTACATGAATCCATTGATCCACCTTGCCTTGTGTCAATGTTGCAGGCTGGTGGTAGTGTAATGATGTGGGGAATGTTTTCTTGACACACATTAGTCCCCTTAATACCAATTGAGCATCACTTAAATGCCACAGGCTACCTGAGTACTGATGCTGACCAAGTGCATCCCTTTATGGCCACAGTCTACCCATATTCTAAGGGCTACTTCCTGCAGGATAATATCACAAAGCACACGATATGTCAAGCTGGTTCCACAAATATGATAATGAGTTCAATGTACTCCAATGGCCTTCACATTCGCCATATATTTATTCAATGGAGCACCTTTGGTATGTGGGGAAACAGGGGATTTGCAGCATGAATGTGCAGCCAACAGATCTGCAGCAATTGTGTTATTCTATCGTGTCAACATGGACCAGAGTCTCCTATAAACTGGTTCCAGCACCTTTTTGAATCCAGGCTACAATGAACTTAGGCTGTTAAGAGTTTGTCTATGCATGATCTTTCTGCACAATACCTCTGAGTGGATTCAAATGGGAACCCTTCATTTAGTTTTAAATCTTCACTTTTCCATGAGTTTAGAAACATGCACCACCTCAGATTTCAGATAGAAATGAGCATAGTACACACCCTACCAAAAGTAGTGCATTTAACCTGGCAGTGAGCCAGCGCTTCCTGAGACATCTGCAGTGTAGCAAGTGTGTGAGTGCAGTGTCCATGTAAAACAATTATACTCAAACAGTAAAATAATATATAGGGCGGATACTGTTAAATATTTAGCAAACCAATAGGCACTTATGGAGTCAATATAGGAGTTTATAAATACAGCTCTACACACAAGAAACAACAGAGTGACAATATGGAAGAAAAGAGGAGACTGGAGAATTGGATTGAGCAGAGAGAGTGTGCTGACTAAAGAGGGACATATGAAATTATATTATAGACACATTTAAAGTTCTCGGAAGAACTTGTTCCTGATAATTGAGGTTATTTAAAAAAAAAAACTTGAAAATATGAAAACATTTAATAAAGATACAATCGAAACACTATTTACAAAAATATTAAAATACATATTAAGAAATATCAATTTTTTTTAGAATTGTATTAATTCTCTATACATACTTGTGCAGATAATTATATTAGTTTCATTTATATAGTGTAAACATCACAAACATAGATGTCAATAAGGATAATTGGACATTTTCTTGTTATTTAAGAAGATTTTGCATGGTAAAAACTGAAACAACATTTCCATATAAAATACAACTACACAAAAAATAAAGTTTTTTCTAAAAAAAAACAACAACAAATCTGTTAACACAATTGTTACAAAATGATTGCTGTATTATAGCAACAATATATGCAATGAAACAAGATGGCATTTAATAATCCTTACATACTACCCAATAGACGTGATATATACAAAATAGAGGAAAATTTGTATACAATATTAATCTATGATATGCAAAGTAACAGGATTTTTGCAAGGTGTCAATCTTCTTGCTAAATATGGTCATGTCTACCAAAGAAAAAGAAAAGAAGTTAAACTCATTGTGGTGCATGACTATAAACCTGTGTTAATTAAAACATGACTTTTATTGGTCTTTTTTGAAATATTAATTTTACTGTGGAATTGTCCTTAAAAAACAGCAAAATAATTAAAACAAGTATAGAAATTGTATCAGAAATAAGCGCATTAAAATACTTTGTGTCAATGGTCTCATTAAATGATGTTTAATTCTACCTTACAATTTTCTTTATCACTACAAATCTCATTAATATTATATACATTGTATATTACTGTGGTCAATGTAAACATCAGAACAAAAAAATGGATATTTTCTCTACATACTCTCAATTAATTGTATATTATTCTTGATAATTCTAACACAATGTGAGAATATGGGCTTTTCTTCCAATTCATATTTCCTGTGCATCCTAATTTTCTCTAATCTCAAGGGTATGAGTTATGAAGTCCAGGTACATATGAGATATAGGTAATAGATACATTGTGGGAACTTGCCCTCTATAGTATTATCTTGTATCTTTAATGCCCTCTATCTGTTGGATATCAGTGATCTTGGGATCTATAGATCTATGTAAATCTAGGGATGTAGTTGTTTGCTCAAAGAGTTGCTGCTATTATCATCTAGTACAACTTGAAGAAGTGATATCCTATCCCAGCACCTCCTTAATTGTTACAAATATTTATAACTGAGCAGGGTTGTAATTTGGGATGTTTTGATGTTAACCAGTACTTTATTTAATTGAATTTAGTACTTTATATAATTGCCTATGTAGTATTTCACTTCCTCCTGTGCTGTATCACACTACCGTCTTAATATTTCAGTAATGTGGTCAGTTCCTCTTTTTTTCTGGCCTATCACAATGTCTCAAAAATTACAGCTCAGACATTCTCAAATAGTATAAAACAGCTGAAATTTAAAGAATCTAAAATTCTGCCACTTGTTTAGTGATGATCCAGAGACCGAAAGAAGAATGAAATGTGGACAGCGCACTGTAAGCTTATTATCCTGAGTGGATTATTTTCTGTAACATTTATTTTAAGCAACATTTCCTGGACTAGATCATTTCATATTCACAATTTACTTCTCTTGAGAATTCAAAAATATGCACAGCATTGAATAGGCTGCCAGCTGATCAATATTGAAAAGTACATAGCCTTCCCTTGTTCATTCCAGTGAATTTCAACACAATATATAATTGGAACATAGGGGTTCTGCCAAGGTCCTCCTTTTTATTAGATAAAAATATTTTATTATAATATCCCTCAGGGTAATTTCATTTTGAACACTAGGTTCTTTAACCTGGTGGATTTTATTTTTTATTTTTCTTTGCCATTTCTGTTTCCAGTATGGCAGCCTTGCTGTTCTATAGGGGCTGTTCTGGCATGATAAGCAGCATGAATGGGGAAAGGAAGGCACAATGGAGGGTATAAAGGGAAGGTTGTTTTTTTCACCTTGAATTAATTGGTGGATTTGTTCTATTTCGAAACTAAAGTATTACATCGGTACAAAAAAGGTGCAAACCAAGTAAACAATGTAAAAGATGCGTTTTTGTCGTTTGCAAAATACTTAATGATGTTGATGATGATGAATGGTTCTTGTGAATTAGTTCACTTAATTCATTAAATTCAAGAAGGTAACCTAAATCTGAGCATGCCTGGCCCCAACCTCCCTTCTTCCTCCTTGGGTCTGCAACTAAGTGCACTGAAAGACTTCAGCCGCCGTTTACCTTGTCAGTTCCTTTGTAGACGCCCATTGGATGTATCTGCAATGTATCCAGTCCTTTGCATACCTCCCAGAATGATCCTAAGCGTGGAATTGCTTGTTCTTACTTTAGATATGATCTATGCTTCTCCCATTGTGACACCTTAGGTTTTTGATTGAATTAGCAGATTTACCTTTTTTATTTTGGTAGGTCCATAATGTGTAATAAGAATGGAAGCATTTTTACTGTGGTACAAAGCCTGGAAGGTAAGTTATTATTTTAGAAGCATGACAAATGAATGGAGCCCCTATTTTCCCAGCTTTTTTGCCATTTGGGTTATGATAAAACTTTAGATTGTATAATTGTTTAAGATCCTTCAGATTATTATACTCATATATTTTAGATTTCCACACAAAAAGTGACATGCACAGTCTGGGATAGCCAGGGCTCTCCAGTGATCCATAGTGCCATAGTAGTCATTAATAATTTATCCTAATTTGGAAATCAAGTCCATCATGCTTAAGATGGAATGCCTCACTCAATGTAGATATCTGAGAAAGAGCAGCAAACAATCTGTGTAGAGCGATCATTTTCAGTGACAATGGACGCTTGAATTCCCCCATATACTTTTGTCAGTGGAATTACCAATGGTTCAATTACAAGGTTGAAGAACAATAAGGAGAGAAGACATCTCTGTCTTGTCCCACAGTGGATTGGAAAAGTAGGAAAAGTAGGTTTAAACTTGATTTATATAATGTCAGTATAGCTTTTAAATAGATCAACTCCTTCCAAATGTATACACATATTATACGTAAATTTTACACATATATGTATGGCCCAAATATATGGTATATATGGTATATATGGTACTCTCATTGTTGGCTTTAACATACATTTACAAATGTGTGCAACTAAGACTTTTGCATTTTTATTTACAGTAGAAATGAGAGGTCTTTTGCTGGCTATAGCAGTGTGCTGGGGGATCTTTCTGTGTGTTTGTTCCTTCTATTATAACCCCACCCTGTCAAGTACCTGCTATGAGCCTATAAATTGATTGAGCAACTTCCACTTCCGTGTTTGTTTAAAAGGCATGTTGGTATCAGTAGCTGAGGGGGGGGGGGGCTCACATTGTATTGTTGTTTGGAGGCTTTTGGGCTACCTCCTGGTAAGTTAGCTCTCAATTTAAAAACACATGTATGTATGGCCCAAATATATGGGACTCTCACTGTTTAGAGTTAGGACCACCCTATTAGCAAAAGCGCCTTGGAGTGGCAGGATGGCTTTAACATACATTTACAAATGTGTGCAACTAAGACTTTTGCATTTTTATCCACAATAGAAATGGCAGATCTGTTGCTGGCTATAGCAGTGTGCTGGGGGATCTTTCTGTGTGTTTGTTCCTTTTAGGATAACCCCACCCTGTCAAGCACCTGCTATGAGCCTATAAATTGATAGCGCAACTTCCACTTCTGTATTCATTCCAAATTTAGCCAAATTATAGAGAGGATGCAACTACTTTAAAGCTCAACATATCCAGAAAAGAGTTTATAGTCTTCCTTACTCCAAGATTCACCACCTCTCCTCAAAACTCCCTCCTCATCAATAACATCAGAATTTCATCAGTCTCCCACTGCTTTGGTTTCACACTTGACTCTGCCCTTTGGTTTATTCTGCACATCCAGTGTCTCTCCCAGTCCTGTCACCCCCTCTTAACAAACTTCCAGAATATGTCCCTTTTGTAACATATGCAACAAAAACTTATCCATTCTTTCACCATTCCCCACCTTGAGTATTGCAGTCTCATCCTATTTGGCATCCACTCACCCATCTGTTCTGGCTTCAATCCATCTTAAATGTCGCAGCAGGATGATCTTCACCCTCACCTACAAAGCCCCCAACAACACCACCTCTTCATACTTCTAAAATCTTTAAATGTTCTCTGACAGCCTTTGCATTTATTTTGTCTACCTTGTATGTATGCCATGTTTTCCCCACTGTTTGGCACCTAACAAAACAAAATAATAAACTTGAGATTCCACAAATGTTTAAGATGATGACAGCTTAGACCTGTCTGAGATGGTAATGGTTTGCTCTTTAAACAAACCTGCTTGTCCTCCATGTATTAAAAGGGTAGTATACTTGCAGTTTGAATTTAGGGCACTGGTCTATAGGAGAAAGAGTATTTCAGGGGTCTCCCCTTTGTGGAGACTGATCTTACAAAACCCATTCGAACCATGACAGTCATTAGTTGCTGGTAAGGAAAGTGTTGTGTAAGGAGGGGACGAACATTGTGATAGTGAAGTCATCAGACCTTGGAGACTTAAACTTAGTCATTTGCTTGATAGTCTGCAGAACCACCTAAGACGTAAAGTCACTATTAAGATGTTCTGGTTAATTTGATAGAAAGGAACAAGACAGCCTAAACGTTACCTATTAAATAAATGTTTTAAATTTCATCCTAACATTATATTCTGTAATTGGGTTCAATTAATTAACCAGTGTTTTCATATATGATGTAAAACTCCTAGTGCCACCATACACCATTGTTCCCTAAGAACAAGCTAATGTGTGCACTGTAATTAGTTAGCTGCAAAGTAAGCTGTTTATAGTCTCATCCATTTATTCCTATCAATGTGTTATATCTCACTGTCAAAGTGTCACTGGATGATTAAGCCATAAGTATTTTTTTAAAGTCCAACTTTTTGATAAAGACCGGATACTATTACAATGTTATGACATCCATGTCCTGACTCACTTGTATTATAAATCCTGTGGACTATGGTCTTTTTATTGATAGTTCTAAAAATGTGCATAGAGCTGCATGAATGAGAAGTCTAGAAATAAATGGTAATAATATTTAATATATATGATGGCAATGGATCCCTGTAGTTCAATTAGTTTATTGCCCCAGAGGAAGTATCCACTTAGTTCTGCATTAATGTAATTTAAATGGGTTAACATTACGGGCCTTATTTTTTCATTGTTAAGGAAAACAATTAACCTTTACAGACTATGTATTACACCTGAATAATTTACATGAAATAACAGAAGTGTTTAAGCATATGTAACAGAGTTTATTATTATTATTAATTTTTATTTATAGGGCGCCACTAGGTGTCCGCGGCGCCGTACAGGGACAAACGAAATTACAATACGAGGTGAGACAGCACAGTACAGTAAACAATAATCACAATAACTCAGTGAGCTCAGGGCACAGCTAGAGGGGGGAAGAGGAGAGGGGATGGTCTGCCAACAACGGCACCTAGGAGGGAGGGCACGGATGAGAGGGAGACCCCCAGGGGGAAGAGGAGGGAGCGAGAGGGGGCAATGCAGCAGGTTGCCATGTTAGGCAGAGGTGCTTCTCTAACACAGCAGTCTAAGAGGGACTAACAGCTTTGGAGAATTGCTTTACAGAGAAGTACTGTGTGGTGTGGTTGATTGGTACACAGGGGAAGGGCCAGTAATGTGACAGTAGCTCAATTTGAATCTGTGAAGAAGACAAAACACCAAGGGGTATATTTACTAAACTGCCGGTTTGAAAAAGTGGAGATTTTGCCTATAGCAACCAATAAGATTATAGCTGTCATTTTGTAGAATGTACTAAATAAATGATAGCTGCAATCTGATTGGTTGCTATAGGCAACATCTCCACTTTTTCAAACCTGCAGTTTAGTAAATATACCCCCAAACTGAATTCATGTTTTAGAAGTCCATATAGATTGTAAGGTGTGTGTTCATATATTGTGTGGAACCATATAAGCAAACTTAAATATATATACTAAAAGAAATGCATAAATATTTAATAATCATTTACCCATAAAGAATAAGAGCTTCTTCATACTAATAGAACAACTGCACACGGTGGGTTAATTGCATATACAGCGCTTCTACTGAGCATGATAAAAAGCAGAGCTCTCATGATTACCTTACCGTAGCAGTAGGCAATTCATTTTTTTTTTATATAAAATCACTTACTACATTGATACTATGTTCCAAAATAGTTATTTTTCAGGCAATGACCCCAATCAAATAAAGAACACACACAAATGCAAAAATCATAAAAAAAAATACAGATTGACTAGTTGTTTATTCAGCTGTAAGTTTGTAGAATCAAAATAGATGTTGAATAATTGGGGCTTTGCTTAAAATGAGGCCTTAGAGTTCAGCATCCCTTCTCAATCATATGGTGTCTGTTTCATGTCCACTTGGAATTCCAGGGGTTCCTTTTTGAGTATTTGGAAATTGAGAGCATGGATTTGCAGTATGGAGTAAATTACTAGTCATTTACTTTCCATGTATAGTAGGTTAATTAAATTAAACAACCAAATCATAATAAACCAATTATTCTTTATTGATCTTCTTTATTGGATAAGTAACTTATAGCTGTATGATGTTTCTGATGACAGTAACAGTTAAGTAATTCATTTTTATTTGGAAACACTTGTGTATGTATGTATGTGCTCAGAACGTACATAGGGAAAAGACACTTGTAAAAAAGCATAGTTATGTGCATATGTTCATCCAAAGATTTGTCCATGCCAGGCATAGCAAGTGTGTATACTTACAAACCACAATAGTGTAGAGATAGCATAGAGTTGTAGCTTGACACTGTTGGTAATAAATACCACAGTCATATTACCCTGTTTGTACACAATATAATAATATAATGAAGGAGACAACAATGTCTTTACAGCGTTATTAAGAAGTGCAAAAGTTACATATTCCATAGAAAATGTAAACAAATTAAATTAAATACAAATATATATTGTTTCCCCACTTTAAAAATCAAATTTGGAACCTCCTTTTCTTTAGTAGCTCAAATAGAAATGTCAATTAAGTAATGCAAACAGTTGTATGCGGCATCATACAATATAGTAGCGATTCTGATGATTTAAGTACCATACAGGTCCAGCTAAGTGCAAAGCGGGGGCCTCCCGTCTCAGCTCTGTAGCGGCTGCACTCACTGCAGTGTCATCAGTTCTGACACCGCACATTGCTCTTTAAAGCAGCAATGGAGTCTAGAGGTTATTTTTGAGGTATTAGGGTATCTCTTCCAGAATCAGAGAATAAGTACATTTAAATCAGACTTTCATATCATATAGCAGGGAATATGTGGGATCCTTCCATAAGTTCAGTTGAGACTCTCCTCTTAGGCACTATGTGCACCAATCATCTTCTTTCTGCAGTCATTAAAAGTGTGGTGACTGACAGCATGAGTAGAGGAAATACAAGGAAGAGAGGAATCTTTCTTTCTCTCGCTGCTACCTCTGCACATGCTGTCAGCCACTGTGCTGCTAGTGTAATGATGGAATAATGTATAATGATGAAATAGACGACTGGAGGGAAGGATTCTTGCTGGAGGTGCTGCAAATAGGATGGAAGAGTAATTAGTGTGTGGAGGGGTTTTTTCTACTAATGACTAAAATGGTCATTATTGAAACTGCAATATTATGTTTTTATTGCTTATCTTTTCTACCAGTTAGAGGTTAAAGGGACTGTAATGTGAGATTAAAAATGCTTCATGAAGTCACTATGATTTATATTGCATGCAAAAGCTATTACCTATGATAAGGGGACTAAGGATCATTTTTGTATTAAATAGACCAAGTGTCCAAATACTTAATCATTCAGGTACTATGTCCTAAGAAACAGATTAGGATCATAAAATGTTGAATGATTATTAAAAAAATCCAAAATGTTTAAAAAGTTCCATTACATAGAAATGCATATTCATGGATCACTGAACATCTGCATTTTAGTTTTACAGTTTATCAAATTAAAGCCAGAGCATAACAAGCATTACAAGAAAAATAGAAACATATAACTCTTGAGCAGAGAACATTTTTTTAACAAGAGTTATTTTAACATCATGATTTTGGTTTCCATGAAGTGTGTCAGTAATCCAATCAGGAAGATGGTGATATTGCAGGCTAAAAGCTGAGTGAAGGATTTTCTTAGAGAAACCACAATCTCTTTGCTCATACTACATGAAATTCTAAGCCCTCCATTTACTTTCAGAGAAACATAATCAAATCACCTTTAAGAAATGTGTCTGCACTAAAAGCAAATGTCAGAGTGTATGCAGATCACATCGGAAATAGGCTCCATGGTAACGTGAAATATAAACAAGGATTCCCACAGTGGGAGGATTGCTGGAATGTGGAGTAATTGAGGTGAATGTTTGCAGGTTGTGGTGACCGTTTCCATGGCGATGGACAGCAGTCAAGGGAAATCCTTGTGTGTATAATGTGACGTGGTGCCATTTGCCAACAGCTGTTTATAACTTTATATCTTGCACGCAAGTAGTTAGTCCCATTGCAAGCATTTTTCTGGTACACACCTAATGTGTGGGTGGTAATCTGTGCCACAGGTAGTATTTGCTGCTGTACTTTGTACTATACACCAAGCAGCTGAAACCATTCCAAAAATACTACTGAGGCTGACTTATACTCCATATCTATTTCATTCATTAACTTTTTGTGTTAGACGTTGATTTCCCATTGTGCACTTTAATAAAACAAATACTGTACCTAGATTTTTTAAAAGAAATAAAACAAGCAAAAATACCCAATGTAAATGCATTTCAGTTGTTCATTAATGTAATGTATACTGTACGTTTAGTTACTCATTGAAAAAAAATGTAGGTCTGTTTCTCCGAGTTATCAGGTTTGATTTATATACAGACGTATGCTTAATCATGTGATCAAGCTTGAAAATGAGATTGGAATCTGCTTGTATTGAAATGTTTTGTGGGTCACTGCCAATTTAAATAAGAGCCATTAATCAAATATAAAACAGGCACGTATTTGCTTTCTTATAGTTCATATACCCAAATCAAATAATTCATCATATTGGTAAAACAAATTGCTAGCCCACTTGCTCATAACTCTTGCTAGATAAGAGATTAGTGAACTTCCTGAGTTTTACTTTGTATATCAAGAGGAATGTCCACAAGTTACTGATTTTCTTTCTTCCTTCTAACCTGCCTCTTGATGACATCTCCGTGGAGCAGTTGTGAGCACCATTATTTCCCTTCCACACATAAAAGCAGGTGGACAAATCTCTCATGGAATTAGTTGTCAAGGGAAGGATTAACTTAAGTGATAGCAATCAGTAATTAGGTGCATCATCCATTTACTGACTCACTAGCTCTATTTCATCATATCTGTTTCTTTGTTTGCTCTGTGGCAATGTTTTTATTAATAATGATGATTCCATACACCTGAAGATCAGCTCTATGGTCCTGTAGTCCTAACACTTAATCAGTCTGTGCTCTTTTTGGGAGTCTGCTGACATCCTTATCAGAGGATGTTTAGTTACAATTTATGTTCATGTAGTTTGTTTGATCACACGTCTACAGCACTTCCACAATGCTTCTATTGTAGATATTGACAATCTCTAGTTACTGACCCTCCAACTTGACTGTATCTGATTCATTACACATTGATCTTTTTTAATCCATCATGTTGTCATGCTTTTCCACCCTATTTCATTTACATTCTTCTTTCTGGATTGCTATATGGGTGGCATTACAAAGAGCCCTACACTGGTTATAGTTTTACTTATTCTCTCTATATTACTGACATCTGGAGAATTACATACCAAGATATTGAAGAATGGATTGGGTAGTTTGGCATTTAAATTGCTTTCAAAACATTGTGCGCATTACTGTAATCTGTAGAATAAATGTATGCATAGTGATGAAAGTAAATTAATGTGTAAGCGGCATTTTTAAAATACAAACTGCAAGAGTAAAACAGATTGTGTAAAATGTTTGTGTTGCAACATTTTTGCCAACATTTTTTTGCTTGCTATAGTTATTAGTGATTACCTTTGTCTAAAAAGGATAATGTGACTTTTAGGTGGTGAGCAGGGCAGTCTTGTATCTGCCAGTCTTTCCATTGCAAATCACCCATTGGCATTGCGTTTGCATAAAAAAAAAAGTGAAAACCGCATGTGAAAGCACATATAAATGCTGTCAGTTTGCGTATGTGTTTGATATGCAGTACCCATGCAGTATACGTGTTGTTGATATACACTGGACACATTTGCACATCTATGCAGATGCATATATGAACCAACATGAGTATGATCACTTAGAACTTATTTTTACATGCTCCTGTATGCTTTGCACTTGCATTAGAATGTGAATTAAGTTTAGAGTTTAAATACCGGTAGGTATTATGCCTAATGGATAGTGCAACTATTCAAACCTTTTAAGTGAGTGAAATACCTCCTGATGCTTGGAAATTCTACAAAAGTATGATTTACCAGAGTGTAGCTTTAAAAGCTTTGCAAAGGATAAGGCTCTGTGGTCAACTGCAACAAAGAGTTTTGAAGGAGAAGTTACTTGAAGATACAGTCTATATGTATGTCCATATATTTATACCTTAGTTTTAATCCCCCACAACATTGGGGAATTCAAGCTAGGTGCCCGCACTTTTAGCTGCCACTGATCTGTTTATATAGAGACAGCCACAGCAGCTCATAACACAGATTGTACTACTTTGGTCCTTCTTGATAACGTCGCCCTTTATAACCACGACTTTTGCTTACCAACAGATATTTTCTAGGTACAAAATACATTAAAGTGTATTATTTAAATTATATGTGAGCAAACTTAATAAATAAAACTTAGTAGTTTTGGCCTGCATTGTAAACTTGCAATATGACTGTTCATTTAATATGACTGGAAGGATTGTGTCCACCTGTGCTGTGATCTGCAGCCAACCAGCACAGCCCAGCTGCTTACAGACCTCTAGATGGGCCTATTAGTATTTACCTGCTAACATTGTGGAATAAATATACAAAAGTTCAAATTAATTAAAGGCATAATCAGGGATTTAACCAAACCAGACCTTCATACACTTACCCCCGTATCTTTAGATATGGGGCATGTTGTTTCCTAAGATTCTTGATAGAAATAATTGTTTTCTTGCCTTGACTATTAGTAGGAATATTACTAAGATTTTATCATTGGACCGTCAAATTAAAATGAGAAGCAGAGAAATTAGTTATTTTAATACTCAGTAATGAAAGAGATAAATATGTACATAATCAAATATTTGCTTCTATTTTCTATGCTCTAAAATAGTTTACAGATTTACCGTGGTAACGAGGAAGAAAAAACAGAAAAGTGACAAAATAGAAAGAGGAAAAAAAATACATTGATGCGTGCACCAAATGGATTAAGCTTTTAAATAACTTTTTCCTTTTAAAGGATTTTCTGCCTTAACACAGATAAAGTATAATTATGTGATTATGGAACTTCTATTGCTGTTTAGCTTTTTTTTTTTTTTTCAGTTTTTTCACTTTTGTGTGTCTGTCTTACTGTCTAGAAGAGGACACACTTTGCCCACAAGGGGAGAAATTTCTGTAATAATTACATTAAATATCTATGAAGAAAACCCTGTAATGTTCTGAGTGCTAATTTTGAAAAGTAGCAATACTATTAGCTTAGAGACAGACTTCTGCCTAAATGTCAACAGTGATTTATAGCAAGGCCCTTCATAAACGTAGTAATGAAAGCTACACATATTGAGGGCTATTTACTAGCATTGCTGAAATGAGCAAATCACCTCTATTTTTTCTTTCTTTGTCTAAGGCTGGCTACACAAGGTCGGATCATATAGATCAATGCAAGCACTGAGCACCGGAACAATTTCCAATTTGGCCACACATGTAAGTGATCCCTTTATACACCTATGTGGCCTGTTTATGCGTTTGACGATGACCTATATATACATATACAGTCTGAAAGAGGTGAACTTTTAAAATGTTTGATAAAAATCCTATTGAGCTCCAACTGAATCATTAGCAGGTGATTTTTGGGCTAAGCATGATGCAATATTGGACCAATGCCCAGATGTGTGTGTGACTTGCATAGTTTGCTCTAGATAGATAAAATCTAATGCCTTTGAGCAATGTTAGTAAGTCATAGTTGCCAACATTGGCAGGTTAAGTCCCGGGAGGTCCGGGGGTCAGGTGGGTGTGTGGGGCTCGAAGAATCGCGCCATTAGTCCCGCCCCAAAACTGTCCCCACCCTTTTCATCCAATAAAACTAGGGGGCGGGGCCACGATGACGCGTCCGAGATGCCGATAAGCCCCGCCTCCTCCATTTACTTTCTACAGCTGCCCAGGAATTGGGAGATTTGCCCTCTCTCCAGGTAGCCCGGGAGACTGACCCAGATTTCATGAGTCTCCCGGATAGTCCAGGAGAGTTGGCAAGTATGTAGTAAGTAACTATGATTGTGTTTTATCTATAGAGTTTTTAAGATAATTTTAAGGAAATTTCTCCAGGGGCAAAATAGAAGTGGATCTTGTAGCTTCTGGGAAGAAAAATAAAGTAGACAAATGTTCCCTTAGGTGGGACTGGTCCATATATTTCTAGCAGCTCACTATGGTGGCTATGTCAGACAGCGCTACTGCAGGAGCAGCTGAATACATGTCAAGTTCCTGACTTGACTCGTGTCCCTGTGTCACCATCTGCAAGTGGACTTTTTTACCCAATTATCATCACACCTTTGTCTGCCCTCATTCTGCACAGAATCATATTGAACTGGAATAGATAGAATAGAAGAGCACAATATTACTATTTGTGTGTTTTACCAACTAATAAACTAATTATTAAAAAAATTGAATATCATTTTGTACCAATTTACTATGAGGCAAATTTTATTAGCAAAATATACTTATTTGTATGGAACAGTTACATAATTAAAATGAAGTTCAATATTAATTAAAACAAAATGCATCACAGGTCACAAAATTGATACACCAACATAATTGGTTCTTGGCCCAAAATGGGTAAGGATCTCTAGATTACAATAATCCTGCAGCCTGATGTCCTTTGCAGCTAAACTGTAAATTTGTTTTCATGAATATGGAATATGGAACCTCAAATCATGACCAACACACATACAGCAATTTATTGCAACGAGAACACAATCACAGACACTCCACAACACTTTCAGTTACAGCCAATCCATGGAAGTGCAGAGAAAAACTAACAGTTCTTCTTATATGCTAGAATGAGCAGCAGATGGCACCAAAACACAGTATAAAGAGAATTCAAACTTGCTGGATTTGGTTGCCGGTTGGCAGGTTTCCATTACACATGGAACATTATTATATAGATGGAGTGGAAATTATTGTACTGAATTCTTTGCCATAGATAAGGATTAAGAGGAGAATCAATGCTATCTTGTAACAGATCTCTGAATAATTAACATAGGAGTAAGCAATTGAGAAAGGTACATGATGCTACCAGAGCTTACAATCTAATTTATGCTGCTATATGCATAGCAAATTTAATTGCTCAACCACAATGAGCTGACACAGGGATTTGAAGAAGGATTAGTGAAGTCTTTGGTGTCAGTCAGAGATCCTGGCTTGTGCATTAACTCATAAAATGCTCAGTGTTAATGTCTCTTGTCTCCTGCATCCAAGACCCTCATGTGATGCGTGTTAACATACTTAAACCTAAAACAAACACACGGATACGCTTATTAAATTTGGCAAAGTAGGTTGCAGTTAATTTTAATTAACTTAATTTTTTGTTCTCATTCTGGTACGGGCGTAGAGCAAGGCAGTAAGCTAAGAACCAATCTTTAAACCAAAACAGCGGGAGGTAAGCAGTTCTTACCAGTGGACCAAAAATCTAATTTTTACCATTGACCGATGCTAAATCTGGCATCATCGTGATTGCTCCTGTTGTGGACATGCCCACACAAGGCATGTCAAAGAATCCTCCGCACGAAAGGACCAAGAGTGGTGTTACTTCGAAATGGGCAGTGACATGTGGCCAATCAACGGTAGCACCTTCGATTAGTCACTGACTGCACAGCTCTCCCGCCAACTGTGCCTCACCTGTAACAAGGAAAAATGGTTAAACAATAGACCCTACCTACGACTGGAGGGTGGTGGGGTTTTTTGAAGATCCAGGTAACAAGAGACCCAGACCCTTATGGGAGTATGATTTATAGTAGAGACTATACACCTCCCATTGGATACCATTGGCTGGCTATGCATGGAAAACTTAACCCCGAATGGGTAAGTGCTGACAATCACATAAACACAATATTTTAAGTGCCTTCAGCTTATAGCTTCATTCAGCATAAACAGCCTAACAGATGATGCTCTCCCCCTTCTGTTCAGGTTATAACCACTTACACTAGAAATAACACAAGTAAACATAATTAACCATAAATAAATAGAGACTTGTTTTTGGAAAAACAAGCCACAACTTTTATTAAATTTGGATTAGAATTTTGAAATGGTAGCAAAGACCCCAGCCCCGCCATAACCATGCACATTAGGAGAGTGCTTCCTCACCCTGTGTGTTGGCCTTGGAGATCTCACCTGCCTGTTCACTGGCTTCAACAGGACTCCCTATATGAGAGGTATTGTGTACTTCATCTGCAATGAGAGGGGAAGTGTCCACTCGGCAACAATTTACTCCACCCATGGCTGCTGACTGCAATGCTTTTTTTCGCCAATGCAAGGTTCTCTTCTAAGAACCGTTGACTGCCACCACAACTGTGACTGTCACTTTAATACATTGTATATTGGTATCTTGGTTTTAAAATTATGGTAAATTTTCCACATTCTATTAAAATACCACTACTTTTATTCTCTTATACTAACACTATCTGGTAGTGAACGGGAGATAAATCTGATATTTTTAGAGAATATGAAGTATGTTTACCACTTCACCACCAATTTACCACCACATTCTTCGTTTTGAAAAATATTCTCCTGTGCATAAACGGCTAGGCCATTCATATTTATGCTTATTATATAAAAATGATTGCATGCTCATGGAAGTAACTCTATACTATACAGCATATGAGTAAATTGCTGTAAGTTGATATTCAAAAATGCACATGCGCAAACAAAAAGCAAGGTATGTGCCCTTGGCTTTACACCTGTAACTGCAACTGAAAACATCTACTTCTTCAAAATACATATGTCAAACACAGCTGTGGCTGGAATTACCCCTGGGATACCTTCTTAAAACTCACAATTTGTAGTTTGCAGCATATCACTTGCAAGAATCTGCTTTACATTTGCTCATCCTCTTTTTTGAAAAAAAAAAAAAAAAAAAAAGTAGATTTCACAAGTCTGAAGTTTTTACAAACATATAATACATTCCCAGACCAGGAGTGTCCCAAACTAGTTGCTTATATGTGCTTATGCATACATGAATGTAAGTGTGGCATGAAAATTAGTTTACAGTGGCTTACAGTAACTTTAAAAGCAGATGTCTTTGTAGTTTTTTAAATTAAGGTATCTACACCTTATTGCAATTTATATATACACACATGCACATACTATAATTATACTTTAACAAGAAGTATTTCTGATGCAGATGTTAGAGATTAACTACACTGACTGGCCTAAAGTTTAAAAAAACTGGTTTATAGTAAATTAGGTGTGGTGTATGTTCTGCTATTGTGACAAAAGGGGTATGTTAGACACTAGATTTTCCCCACAGGCCTCTGATGGCTTAATATATATATATATATATATATATATATGTATATATAAGAAAAACCTTGAATAAATAAAGGCGCTCAGCGCAGAATTGTAAGTTACTAATCATATACCTTCCTTCAAGATTTCGGACAGTGCCCCGAATGTAGACAATCTGAACAATGACAAGCAGAAGGCACAAAAGGGCACCTGATAGTGTAGTATGTTCCTGGGAATTGAACCCCAAAAGACTGTGGTGTAATATATATGCGTACCAGATATAAGAAGTGTAAAGGCACATCAATCACACTATGCTGGATGTGTCAATGCCTCATTTATCTTCAATCATTTCCAACCATGTGAACATAAAAACAGAAGGAAAAAAACAAAAATCGTGTAATACCTTTTTTTTTACTATTAAGAAATTTACAATAGAGTTAATATTCCTGTGGGTATGAGCAGGCCTGGAAGAGTTTCACACTGGGGAGGGTAAAGAACTGGGGATGAGCGAGTAGCTAATAAGGTGATGATCCGAGAGGGGGAAAGGAGTGTTAAGGAAATCCGAAACTGAGCATAGTCTCGAGAAAACAAGATCAAAACAGTGGCCATCTTGATGAGTAGCGGATTCAATCCACTGGGAGAGGTCAAGTGAGGATGTTAGAGAGAGTAGTTTGGAAGCAGCATTGGAATGTGGACTAGCCATTTCAAAAAATTGTTGGCGTGGTCCAGGGGGGGAGGGGGGTGATAGATGACAACAACACGCATAGTGAAAGGATTAAATATCCAAACAGTATGTACGTCAAAAGATGTGAACGTGAGTGATGGGACATTTGGTAGAACTGTGAACGTGCACTGTGGGGAGAGAAGTAGCCCAAAACCAACTCCTTGTCTGCCTCTAGGTCTGAGGGTGTGGGTGAAATGGAGACCACCATGTGAAAGGGCTGCAGGTGAGGCAGTGTCTGATTGCGTGAGCCATGTTTCTGTTATTGCCAAAAGGTTGAGGTTGTTTGAGAGGAAGAGATCGTGTACGGAAGTAAGTTTGTTACAAACAGAGCGTGCATTCCAAAGGGCAAATTTAAATTACTTTGGATGATGGAGGTGAGGGGAACATGGATTAGGTGATATGTCACCAGCTAATAGAAGCATGGAGGAAGAAAGGTAGGAAAGGAGATTGTAAGATGTGTGTCCTTTTAGTTTATGGTGACAGGCTGAGGCTGTTAAAGTTATTGAATTTAAATAGGAGTGAGTGTAAACTAGAGGTGAGTGAAGTAATGAAGGGACAGTGTGGAAAGAGGTGTGTGTTGCAGGATAGGTGAGGGATGATATAGTCCTAAAGATAATGAAATAAAAGGAGAGGAAGATAATAATTAATAAATAAATAATTTGGCAAGCATTGGGATTTATGAGTAAAATAGCAAAAAATTAGGGAATTAAAAGAATTACCTAGTTGCAATGTCCTGTAAAATCAGAGAAGTAGTGCAGAGTGAGGCTGCAGTAGATGTAGTTTATTCCTGGATAGCATGGAGTGATTATGTGGGGAGCCATGTGGAGGAGTGGGTGGTAGTGTTGATTGGAGAGTAATAAGGCAGAGGTGATGGAGTAGCAGAGTCATGAGAGAGGAGAGTTGTTCAAGCTCAGTTTCATTTCTTCATACTTGTGATGGCAGACAAAGCCTTGAGTAGAATTGAAAGTACAATGATGAGATAGGGGACTGAAATAGCTGTAGCATGGGTAGGGAGTGGCTGAGCAAGTAGTACAGCAGACTGATTAAACAGAGGGGATGTTGCAGGGAAAATAAACTGACAGAAAAAACAAACTTTCATGAGCTGAGTAGAAAATAAGATCAGAGTCCAAAACAGTCTTCTTGTGGTGGGAAACTTATAGCCAGGGAGAGATTAAAACATCAGGAGTACAATATGGAGTTTCAGGTGAATGCTGACTGTTGTCCTTGTGTAGCTGTGGTATTAGGCAGATTGTTCTTCTCCTGTTTCCTCCGGTTTAACGCAGATATAACTCTGAATTATGCTGTTTAAATTTTTTACACTTGTAACTATACACTTAGAACTATACACACAGCTATGCAGCCATTCTACAACGAATATACATGGGTAACAAACACATGTGATCAGTGTTCTTCAATCAGGCCCTTAATAAACTCCCCCAAGGAGAGAGAGAGAGAGAGAGAGAGAGAGGGATGATCCCATCTGCAGGCAATGAACTAAGTAGAAGTAAATACAGGAACAGTGTATTATGTAAGTTTAGTATTGTATCAGCAGGTGCTTTACAAAAACAATGTCATTCTCATACACTGAGTTGCACCCTTCTACCTGCTGCTGGTGCTCAGTTGCTGCTTGGCCGGATCCTGGAATGCTGAGGCCCTGTTCAAAAAATAGATACTTACTATTCATGTCCTGGAAAGTCAAACAGGCAGTAAACAATATAGGCCCTCTCTTCTCAAACCAACCAGATATTAAATGAATACATTTTTTTGTTAAATAAAAGTACCCCATTCCACACAATCAGCCCCAGATTAATTAACAGCATTCAATTTTAATAAATATACCTATTTCCTCTTTAGCCCTGACATTAAATTAGTAGCATTCCCATTTAATAACCAGACATATACCCCTTCACTGACACTGTGTAACAGAAATGATGGGATACTTGCCCCACTCTAGATTTGCGCTGACTAGCCGGTGGTGCGGAGTCTAACGAATCCCCTGGTGTTCACCAAGAACCGTCGCAAGGCAGGATGGGCTTAGCTGCGGAGGTTCGCAGGTCGCGGTCCACAGGTCTGCTCCTAGAGCTAGGTCTGAGGGAGATGATCGAGGTCAAGTAGCCAGAGTCTGGTACACAGGAGAATAGTAGATATTGTGGTCAGGTAAGCCGGATCTGGTACACAGGTAGGCTGCAGAATCGTGGTCAGGTAAGCCGGGTCTGGTACACAGGTAGACTGCAGAATCGTGGTCAGGTAAGCCGGGTCTGGTACACAGGCAGACAGCAGAATCGTGATCAGGTAAGCCGGGTCTGGTACACAGGTAGACAGCAGAATCGTGGTCAGGTAAGCCAGGTCTGGTACACAGGTAGACTGCAGAATCCTGGTCAGGTAAGCTGGGTCTGGTACACAAGGATTGGAGAGCAGGGAATGTCTGCAAGCAGAACTGGTACACGGGAGGAACACAAGCACTAAACACAGGTACTGAGTCAGAAACGGAGAAAGTTGCTCTGACGTTGCCCAAGCGTCCAGTGAGATTTATATAGAAGGCAGGTTTGAATTCCCCGGCCGCTGCGCGGTCATGTGACACAGCCGACACCCAGAAGTGAGATTCGGGACTGCAGCAATCGCGACGCTGGAACGGGGAGAGGTGAGTGTAACACACTGACATTAAATGAATATAATATTATTCACATTTAATTAACAGACCTATTTCACCCTTCACCAGCACCAGCATTACATTAATAGCATCTCCATTTAATAAACAGCCCCAAAATCAAATTATGGTTTACAACTTACTCCACTTTTAAAATAGATCATTATTGCTAATTAAAATATAATATATGATTTATTTATAATTAATTACTTTTTTACAGCATTTATGCACCATTTATTTATGCACTCCAAAGAAAATCCCACCTTCTCTCCAACCACCAGCCCCCTTAAATCTCCCCCTCTTCTCTTCAACTCCCTTTCTTCTCTTCAGCCCTCCCTCCTGTTCTCTCCATCCCCTCTGTCCCCTGTTCTCTTCAGCCATCCCTCCTGTTCTCTCCAGCCCCCTCTGCCCCTGCTCTCTCCAGCCTCCTCTGTCCCCTGTTCTCTCTAGCCCCCTTTTGCCCCCATTCACTCCAGCCCCCTCTGTCCAGTGTTCGCATCAGCTTCCTCTGCTCTGTTTTCTTCAGTTCTCTCTGCCCCCTGTACTGTCTAGTTCCCTCTGTCCTCTGTTCTCTCCTGCACCCTCTGACCCCCTGTTGTCATTAGCCCCATGTGCCCAATGTTCTCTCCAGCCCCCTCTGCCCCTTGTTCTCTTCAGCACTCCCTCCTGTTCTCTACAGCCCCTCTGCCCCCTGTTCTTTGTAGCCCTCCATCCTGTTCTCTACAGCCCCCTCTGCCCCCTGTTCTCTCCAGCCCCCTCTGTCCCTTGTTCTCTTTAGCCCACTCTGCCCAATGTTATCTCCAACCCCCTCTGCCCCCTGTTCTCTCCAGCCCCCTCTATCCTCTGTTCTCATAAGCTCCCTCTGTCCTATGTTCTCTCCAGCCTCCTCTGTCCTGTTCTACTCCAGTGGACAGGATTGCTGGACACTGGTCTCAGAAATGTAATCATCTGGTAAGGAATTCTTGCACTGACCAGATAACGACAGGTATTCCCTTCAGCAACTGCACAGCATCAATTGGGACACATATCAGGTTAACCTGTCCTATATTTCCTTAGGCTCAAACCAGCTGCCAGTCTACAAATAGTTTGTGAGCCGTAGCTTCTAGCATATCTTCTGTATTGTGTTTTCTTTATAACAAACATTAGGCCTCTGAGCCTCAGTGTCACCAAGGCTGAAACAATTTGTGACAGATAGTTATAAATTAAACATTCTCAGACTGTGCTAAGTTATTAGTGTTGTATCACATATATACCATATTTCCCCATGTATGACGCACCCATTTTCAAAAAATTTGGGTCTAAAAACTGGGCGCGTTTATACAGTAGCAGCGGTACGTGAACTGGACGGGCCGGTTCAGATTTGCACAACAAAGTTTGCAAGCATTTGAAAGGAAGTGATCCCTCCCTAACTTGTGCTCTCGCCAAAAAAGTCCCAGAAGAAATAAGAAGAGGCTAGATTAAGATAAGATCCAATTCCAGAATGATCACCTAGCGATGCAGCATGACATTGCTGACAGAGACTCAGCCTCCCGCACCCTCGCTCTAGTCTCTTCTCCTCTCTCAGAGCTGTCAATCAACAGGTTTCACGTGACCCAGAGTACTCTTCTAGCTGTGTAGGACTGGAAGCTTTGTAGGCTGAAGTCCCTCTTGTCAACAACGCTGTGTAATGGCGCTGCCTTCCTGTCATTCAGATTCCATTGTCCAAACGCTAAATCTATAGGCAGGGGTGGAGGAAAGTACAGCTGTCTGGAACCATCTTTGTGCACTAAAAATGCAGATGGGCTGTTAACAATATAAAATATTTTATGGGACGATATAACATAAGCTGTCTTACTGATCTTTCTAGCACAATGAAAGCAGTAACTCTATGTAACTTTATGCAATACTTTTTTTTTTCCAAATTTCGCTGTGCTTCTTCACAGCGAACACTTTGCGAACGTGCTTCTCACGTATTGCTGATTTTCATATCTATAGCTAGATATCTATGCATCTATCCATTTCTCCAACCAAGCTCAGTTTTAGCAATGATAGTTCAGGTTTCAATCACGCTAGCCATCGCACATATATGATATAATACAGACCTCCCAGATATGCTATAGACTTAATAAGGGGGCAATATTTAGCTAGCGAACGGCACTTATATTTGTGTCCTATCTATTTTGTTTGTGATATAACTACATATTGATACCATCCAATTAGAGTCACGATAATTCAATTAGCTAGTCTTCTGTAATTAGAATACTCTGATACTAGCCTATAGAGCACTATACCTGTGTCCTAATAGGGAAAATTGCCGAACGAGTCTAGTTGGGAAGTAGAATCTTAATATATACTAACTGATATCAGATGCAGACAGCTTAATCGCCACTCTAATAACTCAGTGAGCGACCCTGTTTTCTACATTATACAGGGAGTCTCTGTAACTCATTACCGTGTTTGACTTTATAAATAAATGTGTTATCAAGCACTATTATATTGACATTATTGGTAAATGAGTGACCTAACAGTTACACAAAAATCAGCAGAATAATACCTTAATTAGAACACTAATTCAACACTAATTATCCAATATAAAGAAATAGCGTGAGAACACAGTGATTTGCAGCTAGATCTGCAATTTATTCTCACTTTGCACATGTTTTTATTTATATTTCGCTAGTTGTATGTATTAATATTTTTAATGCATACTAATAAAATGTTATTTTAATCTTATACCCCGGAGTGCCTCTACATATACCCTCTCTTCCCTTGCCCTCTATGAACATATTGAGATCACCACATTTTATACTGCCTTATTTCACTTCAACCTTTGTTAATACAGTACAGTTTCTATTTATGTCACTGGTATTTTCCCATTCATGTCTTTCTCTGAGTTGAGATGTCAAAGGGTTTATGTTCTCAATGCTAGTGCACTAATAATCATATAGCGCCAGCTGTCAGACAGTGATTATTTTGTGAAGATAAGTAGAGCTTTCATATGATTACCTTATAGGATCAAAGATTTGTATATGCAATGTGAATATAGAATAAGGAAGTATAAAAGTGTAGGTAAAGAGCAATTTAATATAAGACGATTTATTAGCCATCTGTAGATTTTTGCAATTACATGGGAAATGTGCCAGGTTTCTAATTAAGTTGTGCTTTGATTTTTCTTAAAATTTTTAAAGATTTCATTTCAAAATGACAATATATAAACAGGCCCGGCGCTCCCATTAGGCAAGGTTAGGCACTTGCCTAGGGCGCCGGGCTCTGGAGGGCGCCACAGAATGGTAAATGACTTTAAAACTGTGCGGCGACCGCTGACCATACCTGTCACGGCCGCCGCACAGCATTCAGATGCACGGGGAGGGGGGAAGAGGCTATGGCTCACCACCGCCGCCTCTCTGCTCCGTCTCCTCCCCTCCACTCACAGTGAGTGGAGGGGAGGAGATGGAGCAGTGAGGCGGCGGTGGTGAGACAAGGTAAGGAGAGGAGGGGGGAGGGGGGAGGGGGGCGCCGATTTTTGCGGGGGGGGGCACTTTTTAATGGGATAACATAATGGGTATGGGACGAGAGGAAAAGTGGGAAGGAAGAGCGAGGGTTAAAGGGTAGACAAGAACATTATGCTCACTTTATTTTTATATGTACATTCAGTAAAATATATTATTTTATTCTGTATAAAGGACCTCATTTGTTTGCATATTTGCATTTTTTAATATGAATGAGATCAGCTATGTTGTTTACAGTCTTAAACCATAATTGTGTAACATCACCCAGTGGAGAAATGACACAATTATTCCATAGCGTTATCTTTTTCTTTCATATAATCTCTCCTATACAGGAATACAATTTTCCTATGAAGCACCATAGTAAGTCATACTTGTACATTTTAATAAAACCAATAGAAATTGTGTTTAGTTTGTGATACTGATAACTGAATAAATAAATATTTTGTGCAAACAGTCATAAAGTTGTGATGAACACATGGACTTTGTCATAGTAAATTACCAATGGGATCTCTTTAAAAGTAAAGAGGTTTTTTTAAAAAACTTTCACCCAGTTTTTCGTTTATACCCATCAAGAATCTTGAACTTTTAATCTGATGGTGAATTAGAATAATTTAATTTGTTGCTTCAGACTATGGTTAAGTCATTATGAAGTAATCCTATTTATCTTTGTCAGCCTCTTTTACAGTGAAACCTTTTGTACAAAATAAAGTCAGTGAATGGCATTAGATTATTTTTAATGTCTGGGGTAAGAATTGCTATATTTTTGGATTCAATTGTTATGTATTCACAAACACATAATTAAATTAATTTTAGGGAAAAGCTATTTGTATATGAAAACATTTTATACATATGAACATTCCTATTTATTTTATTTATGTTCCACGAGCAGCACAAATATGTAACATCCTGGTGTTACTCTTATTTTTATTATTATACTCTCCTCTGATTAAATTCCTATTTTTGGGAAATGTAACATTGCATAGCACCACCCTGGGGAAATATTTTCAATGTCTATTGATTACTATCTTCCTTTGAGCTGTTTTAGGCTGTGGTAGTGTTATGGGATCCTTGGTTAATAATGCACTACTAACATTGGCTGTTCAAAACATGCTGGGAATTGTTGTTTGATAAAAGTAGAGATGGGCGGGCCCGGTTCTCTGAGAACCGAACCCACCCGAACTTTGGGTATCCGAGTACCGAGCTGAGCTGGCTCGGTACTCTCCCGCCCGTTCCGAATCCAAATCGAGGCCGAACGTCATCGTGACGTCGTTGGATCTCGGGGCTCGGTTCTCGCGATACTTCAACTTTATAAATACACGCCTCCACAGCAATCCATCGTCATTTGACAGAGGGAGAGAGCAGGGTGTTTAGATTAGAGCAGGGACAGAGAATACAATATTGTTCTTGCAATTGCTCTAACCAAAATCGCTAGTGCAGAGAGGAGGATAGAGGTTTATTATTTTTTCTTAATATTTGGCACTCCCCAGCGCTTTTGGGGTGTCCCCCATAATTGTGCATAAATATTTCTGGCTGTCAAAAGTCATATCTGTCAGCAGTATCCACCAAATAATTTTTAGCACTCCTCAGTGCTTTTGGGGTGTCCTCCCTAATTGTGCATTAATATTTCTGGCTGTCAAAAGTCATATCTGTCAGCAGTATCTACTAAATAATTTTAGCACTCCTCGGTGCTTTTGGGGTGTCCTCCCTAATTGTGCATTAATATTTCTGGCTGTCAAAAGTCATATCTGTCAGCAGTATCTACTAAATAATTTTTAGCACTCCTCGGTGCTTTTGGGGTGTCCTCCCTAATTGTGCATTAATATTTCTGGCTGTCAAAAGTCATATCTGTCAGCAGTATCTACTAAATAATTTTTAGCACTCCTCAGTGCTTTTGGGGTGTCCTCCCTAATTGTGCATTAATATTTCTGGCTGTCAGAAGTCATATCTGTCAGCAGTATCTACTAAATAATTTTTTGCACTCCTCAGTGCTTTTGGGGTGTCCTC
Organism: Mixophyes fleayi; assembly: GCF_038048845.1. NCBI lineage: Eukaryota > Metazoa > Chordata > Amphibia > Anura > Limnodynastidae > Mixophyes > Mixophyes fleayi. The sequence goes on from NC_134402.1 coordinate 262,987,167, forward strand.
CCTAATTGTGCATTAATATTTCTGGCTGTCAAAAGTCATATCTGTCAGCAGTATCTACCAAATAATTTTTAGCACTCCCCAGTGGTTTGCGCTCAGAATGGATTCAAAGCAGTCCACATATGATCTGAATGAGCAACCAGGTTCTGTCACCAGTCCTGATGTTAGTGTTCCCAGTACGTCATCTGGCCAAGGCGATGTCAAACAACAGAGTGTTTCCAAATTAGTGCAAAAAACAGAAACCCAAAAAAAATTTACTGTATTGAAGTGAAAAAGAAGTGTAACTGAGCAAAAGTTAAGTGACGATAAAAAAAAAATTGCAAGCATGCCATTCTACACACGCAGTGGCAAAGAGAGAATGAGGCCTTCACCTTTGGGTATTAGTGGCAGATCCCAAAAAGTTACCCAGCCTACAATTGGTGCACAACTACTGTTACGCGTCAAAGCCGAGCTGCAAGATAACACTGAGGCATTACAGGAGAATATTTGCTCTGATTCACAAATGACAACAATCCCTGTGGAGAGTCCATCCAACAGTGGGATGTCTAATCGTGAGCATTCTGCTGATGTGTGCCTTAATAGCCCGAGTGTAGCCGGTGATACCCAAATTGAGGATGCCACTTTGGAATTAGAAGAGGATGAGGGGGAGATTTGTGTAGGCCACGAGGGCGCTAATGATGATGTTGATGATTATGATGCAGACAGATATCAAATTGCCTTTCTCAATTTCTATTTATATTCTAGATTATATAACGGCTGAATAGTTTTCTATTTTACTCCTAGTGGAGAGAGGATCTGATGCAGACAGATACCAAACTGCCTTTGTCCATTTCAATTTATATTGTACAGTATATAACGGCTGAATTTATTAGTATTTTATACAAGTGGAAGGGGGCCTAGAGAGACAGAAACCAAACTGGCTTTCTCCATGTCAATTAATATTGTACAGTCTATAACGGCTGGATTTTTTGGTATTTTATACAAGTGGAGGGGGGCCTAGAGAGACAGAAACCAAACTGGCTTTCTCCATGTCAATTAATATTGTACAGTCTATAATGGCTGAATTTTTTGTTTTTTTAAAAAAAGTGGAGGGGGGCCTATAGAGACAGAAAGCAAACTGTCTTTTTCCATTTCTTTACATATTTAACTATAAGTGTAGGTTGTAATATACATCCAAAGACGATGGCTGCATTGCCAATATGCATAGATGGAGAGGAAGACAATCTGTTTTGTGTGTAGAATAAATGAAGGCCTACCAACGAAGAATTAAACAGTTTTTTTGGATGATTTATTACCTCAACAATTAGATTACTTATCTCTAAAACAGTTGGAGCACTAAATTGGGTTATTTTAGGCACAAAAACATGTATTTTCCAACAAAATAGCAAAACAAAACCAAACAAAACCAAAACCAAAACCAAAACACGCAATGGCGGTTTTGCAAAACCAAAACACGACGGTAATCCAGATCCAAAACCGAATCCAAAACCAAAACACGGGGGTCAGTGACCATCTCTAGATAAAAGTGAGTAGGTCAGTTTGCTTATTTTGCTATAATTTTAATGGCATGGGAAGTATTAAAGGTCAATTTAAAGTTTGTTACATCTATATGTATTCCTGAATTGAGTGACCAGCTATTGTCAGGAGATAAATAATGATACCATGGAACATTTAAATTTTGTTGCATAAAGGGCCTTGGCTGGGTATATAATTCAGTGAAACAGTGGAATTTAGAGTTTTCAGTAAGTTGCACTTTTAGTTGCCTATGTCTGTACATTTCAAGTGCAAGAAGTGCATGGGCTGATTGGGCTTGGGGGCAGGGAGCATCTGTCCCTGGTCCAGTCCCATAGTAAGGCTTCCTTGGGTTGAGTCACTAGAATACCTGCATTTTTTTTCCATTTACAATGATCTGTCTATAGTCTGCTGAGCCAAATTTTGCTCCTCAGCCTAAAATTTGTCAGCCCCTGAGTAAGGGTGTGCACATGCAAGTGTGACACGCCCCCTCAAGTTGCGGCCTAGTATGAATAAGCCACATCTCCAGTTATGCTTGCTGACAAGTGTATCTTGGGGGCTCCTAGTGCAATGATATGTGCTGCTGCTGATCATCATTAGCAACTATCATTGTCATTTAAAAAAAATATATAGAAATATAAAATAAAAACTCCTGTTCTCAAAGCCTGGTCTTGTTACCACTAGAGTGTGGAGACCAACAGATTGGGTTCCCCCAACAAAGGCCACAACCAGCACTAGGCTAGGACAGGTGGCGCTACACCAACTATAATAAGTAGTTCTCCTGTAATAGTGGGACTCCATAGGTAAATTGTGACCATGTAAAAAAAGAAGGGCCCCTTCCAGCAATAACCAGGCCAGTGTTGATAGCAGCGGTGTTCCTCCCTGGGTGTTGTCCATAAGTAATCAGCATTGCTAGAGCATGGAAAAGTTGTTGTGATTAGTTTTTCACATATAGACCCCACTTGCGGTATGAGTGAAGCTCGTTGATACATGGGATCTATATGTGTTGTTACACAGTATTTTGAGCTGCACTTCTCTTAAGATACATGCAACTCAAAATGTCCCATATTTTACTTGTATGTTTGGGCCGCAAAGTTACTTTCAACTCTAATTTAGTCCCATAATTTGTATGTGTTTTATGAATTATAATCCAACACCTAATAAAATTCCTTAGTATATTCTGTAGAGTTCTTTGTATATATTTTATATTATTGCTTTTATATTTCCTTAGAATGAATACCTGCATTAATTTAATCATCTTTCACTCATTTGGTTGGTTAAAAGAAAACCTCTTACATTCCACTTCTTAAATGATCCACCCGATTGTGAAATCTAGCTCTGGATAAAAAAATAACAGCCTTAAAATCACAGATTTCTTCAAGCCCATAGACACATTGCAAACTTGCCAGGTAAGATGTTTCTGAAACTGTCATTTTTAAGAAAGGTCAGTGACAATAAATATTGTCTTGATTTAAGTGGCCTGGTGACTACACACATTGTGAATTCTTTACATAAAAATCTGACAGTTGGGAAAAGTAAACACTAACATCACAGTGCTTTGTAAAGTATATTTGCTTTAAAAGCGCACAGTTGCCAACAGCCCATCTTTTCTACATTACCAAGCATTCTAGATTTAGGGTAAGTGCATATAGGTGGGGTTTTTTAACATTAAAGAAACGCATATTAAAATGTATATTTTTAAAGATCTGTTTACCATATGTTTTGTTAAAAAATTGCTACATTTTTAGCATTTTTTTATCCTGCCTTTTTACATGCGTTCTTTTATTCCTTTTTATCTTTTGCATGTAAACCATGTTTAAAATGGATTGACAATGCATATTATGCAAGTAACCACATAACTGCAAGAAAACAGATTAAGTGCATTGCTACTGCTTTCATGATACATGAGCAATACCTGCTTTTAAATCCATTTTTGTAAGTGAAATAACAAGGGTGAAATACACAGGAAAAAGGTCTGCATGCCCGAGCCCTTTGCCTTGGATTTTATTCCCAAAAAATGTTTGACCGGACCTGTGCTTTATCACTTCTTTGGTGTGCTAATAAAGTTGCGATACTAACGGAATAAGTGTTGTTATATTGAGCCTTGTCAGTGTCAGTGTGTGAGTTTAAATTTTTTAGTAGTGCCAGATAAGGTGTTTTAGCATTTTTCCACCTACTTATATTAAACCCTACACTGCCTAATGTATTTCTTGAATAGCCTTGATCATAAAATAGGCTTCTATTTTAACAAGAGATGGGCAGGCTCGGTTCCCCGAGAACCAAACCCACCCGAACTTTGCCTATCCGAGTACCGAGCCGAGCTGGCTCGGTACTCTCCCGTCCGCTCGGATTCCAAATCGAGGCCGAACGTCATCGTGACGTCGTCGGATCTTGGGGCTCGGTTCTCGCGATACTTGAAAATTATAAATACCTGCCTCCACAGCAATCCATCGCCATTTGACAGAGGGAGAGAGCAAGGTGTAGTCACAGGCTGATTAGAGCAGGGACAGAGAATACAATTCTGATTACAATTCTGATTACAATTGATAGAGAAGAGAGGAGGATAGAGGAGTCTTTTTTTCAATATTTGGCACTACAAGTGCTTTGGGGTGTCCCCCATTCTTTTGCATTAATATTTCTGGCTGTCAAAAGTACTATTTTTCAGCAGACTAAAAATATAATATTTAGCACTCCCAAGTGCTTTTGGGGTGTCCCCTATTCTTTTGCATTAATATTTCTGGCTGTCAAAAGTCCTATCTGTCAGCAGACTTAAAATATAATATTTAGCACTCCCAAGTGCTTTTGGGGTGTCCCCCATTCTTTTGCATTAATATTTCTGGCTGTCAAAAGTCCTATCTGGCAGCAGGCTTAAAATATAATATTTAGCAATCCCAAGTGCTTTTGGGGTGTCCCCCATTCTTTTGCATTAATATTTCTGGCTGTCAAAAGTCCTGTTTGTCAGCAATCTGAAAAATAATTTTTAGCACTCCCAAGTGCTTTTGGGGTGTTCCCCATTCTTTTGCATTAATATTTCTGGCTGTCAAAAGTACTATTTTTCAGCAGACTAAAAATATAATATTTAGCACTCCAAGTGCTTTTGGGGTGTCCCCCATTCTTTTGCATTAATTTTTGTGGCTGTCAAAAGTCATATTTGTCAGCAGTATCAAAAACAATTTGAAGCACTCCCAAGTGCCTTTGGCTCATAATGGATTCAAAGCAGTCCACATATGAGCAGAATCAGCAACCAGGTTCTGTCACCAGTCCTGATGGTAGTGTTCCCAGTACGTCATCTGGGAAAGGCGATGTCAAACTACACAGTCTTTTGAAATCAGTCAAGAAAACACACACCAAAAATTTTTTTTACCGTGTTGAAGCGCAAAAGAAGTGTAACTGAGAAAAAGTTAACTGCCAATAAAAATTTTTTTGCCAACATGCCATTCTACACACGCAGTGGCAAAGAAAGAATGAGGCCTTGGCCTTTCTCTATTAGTGGCAGATCAAAAAATGTTACCGAGCCTTTTTCTTGTACGGACACTCGTGACAAAGCAAAACCAAGTAATTTGGAGTCTAAAGTAGTGCACAAGTACTGTTACGCGTGAAAGCCGAGCTGCAAAAAAACAGTAAGGCATTAGAGGATAATGTATGCTCTGAATCAGAAATGACACCAATCCCTGGGGAGAGTCCATCCACCAGTGGTATGTCTAATCGTGAGCTTTCTGTTAGTGACAGTGTACCCATAAAGAAGGTTCCTTTCAGCAGTTCTGCTGATGTGTGCCTTAACAGCCCGAGTGTAGTCGGCAATACACCAATTGAGGATGCCACTTTTGAATTAGAAGAGGATGAGGGGGAGATTTGTGTAGGTGACGAGGGCACTAATGATGATGTTGATGATTATGATGCAGACAGATACCAAATTGCCTTTCTCAATTTCTATTTATATTCTAGACTCTATAACGGCTGAATAGTTTACTATTTTACTCCTAGTGGAGAGGGGGTCTGATGCAGACAGATACCAAACTACCGTGGTCCATTTATTTTTACTTTCTAATTCCACAGTCTATGCAGGCTGCTTTTTATCTATTCAACTACAAGTGGAGGGCGGGGGGGCATAGATAGCCACCTATCTACCGTGGTACATTTATTATTACTTCCTAATTCCACAGTCTATGCAGGCTGCTTTTTTTCTATTCAACTACAAGTGGAGGGCGGGGGGGGGGCATAGATAGCCACCAAACTACGTGGTCCATTTATTTTTGCTTTCTATTTCCACAGTCTATGCAGGCTGCTTTTTTTCTATTTAACTACAAGTGGAGGGCGGGGGGGAGGGCATAGATAGCCACCAAACTACCGTGGTCCATTTATTTTTGCTTTCTAATTCCACAGTCTATGCAGGCTGCTTTTTTTCTATTCAACTGCAAGTGGAGGGCGGGGGGGCATAGATAGCCACCAAACTACCGTGGTCCATTTATTTTTACTTCCTAATTCCACTGTCTATGCAGGCTGCTTTTTTTCTATTCAACTACAAGTGGAGGGTGTATTATACACCCAAAGACGATGGCTGCATTGCCAATAGGCAAAGATGAAGAGGAAGACAACCAGGTTTGTGTGGAGAATTAAGGACGGCCTACCAGGGATTAAACTGTTTTCTTCCTAATTTATTAGCTTTAGAATTACCTTATCCAAGAAACAGGTGGAGCACTAAATTAAGTTATTTTATGCCCAAAAACATTGATTTTTAAACAAAATTGCAAAACAAAACCAAAACCAAAACCAAAACACGCAAGGGATGTTTGGCAAAACCAAAACCAAAACACAACGGTAATCCAGATCCAAAACCAAAACCAAAACCAAAACACGGGGGTCAGTGAGCATCTCTAATTTTAACACATTCACTCCATATATTACACTATTAATTCTAATGATTTAATATGGGGGCAATCAAGTCTCTGTGTACCTTTTTTTGGCCCTTGTTTGGATCCTGTGATGCTCAGTGCTGTATTAATTACATGACTTACAGGTACATGAAATTCATTGAGCAACAAGTGTTCCCCTCATGAAACTCTTGTGCATTCCCACCAATACTGTGACTGCGGGCAACGCAATTCTTATTGAGCTCTGCACTTGCATGAGTTCAGAATATAATAAGATGGCAGCACCCTTAAATGACTCTGCAGACCTGAGAGTTGGAAAATAATCGCATTGCAATATACTGTGGGGGTCCTTCTAAAACCTATAGGTCTGAAATGGAGGTGCAGAAGAAGAGAAAATGAAGACCAAGTATTTATATAATAATGTCCTGATGCATTGTTAGTAAATAGGAACATGAAAGATTTTCTTTGATTCCGGTAAAGGTATAAAAAATGTTGATTGCCGCAAGGTAAATTGTCATATACAAATAACTTGTATTGCATTTTTTTTTTCTTTTGTTCAGCAATCTACAGGTGCAGGTGCTCTAAGGCTAGAGGGACAAACGTTATTCTCTTTTAATTAGTTCAGTAATAATTCATGTGCATAATAATGTTTCCACCGCTGTAAATGTGGACCATGTCCAAGTTTGAACAAGGATGACTTTAATATATCTGCTTAATATATGGTTGTTTTCCTAGTTTCAAGTATTTTCTTTCTTCATCTTTGCATCCATAATTTGCATTTGATATGCATGCATGCACTTGTTGGTGTCTTCTCCTACCTGAGATTTATGCCAATAAGTTAGCAGTAGCAGTAACACATAAACATTCTCATGCTGTTTCTTGGAATGCCCAACATAATACATCACAGCATCAATATGTAATGTTGCTCGGTCTTGCCTTAGGGTCAAAGAGCATGAGATAAATTTGTGGCAGCAAAGTCTTTGCTAATTGCGTTTTATCATCTTGGCACCCTTTAGTCTAGCCAAGTGTGCAGACATGTTGTCTTTTCAACATATTTAATTGCACCATAGAAAAGTGAATTGCCTTGAAGCAATGGAAGAGAAAAAAAAGCACCCACAAATCTAAAACAAAGCCCTTAGAAAAAACTAGGTATGATAGCATAGAGAGCATGCCCAACAGTCATTGCTTAAAATATAAATTAACAAAATTAGGTTATTTACTAACAATGAGAAAAACCGCACATGTACAGTATTCATGGCAATACATACTTAGCAATTAGCTTTCATCGATCTAATGCAAGTTAGACAATGAAGGAAAGTTGTTAGGCTGTTATGGTTTGCTACACAGTTCCACATAGCCCAGAATGTGTATTAACTAAATGTGATTGATTAGACTCAAGGTTCAATGTCTGAAACACATTAGGGACCTCATTTAGAGTCAGACGCAAAGTCTGTTTTATGCGCAAGTGTCCAAGATGCAGGCCAATTTGGTGCTTTCTACACTTGCATCATAGTGTTTTTTTGTTGGATGCGCCTAAAACGGACTTTGCTTTGGAATTAATCCTCCCAGTGGAACATAGTTTTCTACTATAGCGTATCTGTCGTCACAGATGCGCTATACTACAACATTATTATTATTATTATCATTTATTTGTTAGGCGCCACAAGGTATCCGCAGCGCTGTACACAGTACAAACAGTGGACTATACAGGGTGAAACAGTACAGAACAATAAACAAAAATACCAATACTTCAGAAGCTCCACACAGGCTAATACAATAAGCATGGAGTAGAAGAACAGGTGAGAAGACAGGAGAGAAGACGGCCCTGCTCATGTGAGCTTACATCCTAAGGGTGGGTAGATAGAACAGGCACAAGTTAAGCCAGAAGAGGCAAAGGGCGCGAAGGAAGAGCGAGTGGAGGAAGTGAGGTGGTTAAGTAGATGGTTGGTAGCCTTTACGGAAGAGGTGTACTACCATTTCTAACTCTAGCTCTTTGCCACTATGTACCTAATATTAGTTTAATAGTAGCACCTCCCAAAATGAACCTTTGATCCAATTCCTCATATTAAATAAAGGGAGCTAACAGCACAACCAATCAATGTTATGAGATCTTGTGCGGTAGGTTTTACTTCTTTCTCATATAAAGTTGGCACATGGAACTCTATTGTGATTCAGGCAAAGGGAAAGAGAATACAAGCAGAACCTAAAAACATGAAAATCTGGGTCTAATATTCTATGCATTTATATTGTTATGATAGCATACATGGTTATTCCCCTTTGAAAATTTTCCACTAGGTTCCTGAAAGTATTAAACAGAGATACAAAAGCTAAAAAGAATGCTATCTGTAGAAATGTATGAAACCCTCTTATATGAGATAGTGATGTATGAAATTTATTTGCACTAAAACACCTAAATTTGGAAACAATTTCACTAATTTCAGTTTCTACCAGCAATTTGCTGGTCCTTATCGACGAATAGCCAAGTTTTTAAAATCAAAATGTTTTTGCAGATGGGAAATGTGTTTCCATAAAGTAAGGAGGATGACAAACAATGTACACACAAAACCAATTTAATCATTTTAATAATTTTGCTCCAACAAAACAAAATTAAATTTTTGCACAATAATATGTGAATACTCTCGCGCCCGCCCAACTCCTCACATCAGCCAGTTCAAGCCCATATACTTTGGTGGAAGACTAGGTACACCAGGGCAAAACTCAGTACGTGCCATAACCAAAGAGGATTTTGTATGGTGATTTGGCAGTTTTGGACATTGTAAATTATCTTCTAAGTGTTCAAGTTAACATATCTGAAGTGTATTCTGCTGGAAAATTATTATTTACTATTGCCACAAAAAAAGTATTTGCAGGTTTATATGTTATGGAATCTATTTCTATTTATCGCTGAATATTTCTATTTTCATTATTTGACACATCATGGTACAGTACATTGTTTACATAGCACACTTAGAGGCTGATTTTGAGTTAAGAGCAAAGCAAAGAAAAGGAGCAAGTTTGCACCTGGACAAACCATGTTACAATGCAAGGGGTGCAAATTGACTTATATTTTTGCACACAAGCAAAATACTGTTTGTTTTTTTCATGTAGCACACAATTATTTGATAGCTTTATTTTTACACTGAAATTAAAGTTGCTCTATGACATGCGGTATCCAGATTATAAATCTGTCCCTACATTTTAAACTTACCTCCCTCTCTAATGCAACATGATTTTGCCAAGGTGCAAATCTGTTATTTTTTTTTTGCTTTGCTTCTATTTCAAAATCATGCCCCTATTGTACATTTAGGTGTTATCCATTGAAGGATGATTGGGGGATAACCAAATGCACTTTTCAGTTACAATTCTACTGGCAGCACAGCATTAAAAGAGATCATTAGAACATGTGGAGGAATTCAATGGCAAATTTTGATAATTGTGTCCACTGGTCAAGCTTCTCCTGCTAATATTCCTACAGATGTAAAGATGAAAGTCATGACTGCTATAGTAGCAGGGGGTAGTTGCAAAGGGGGGGGGGGGGGGCATTTCTTAAAACCCCATGTGTATATTTTTTAATCCTATCCTTGGAATGTATATTTGGTGCCCTTACAAAATTTTGCACTGGGCAAATAAATGTATAATTACAGATAATATTCCTGTGGAATTTATATATAGTCTGTGCATTCTCCGTCCATAAGTTGCAGAATTGGATGGCTGTTTCCTGGCAATGCACAAGCATTGGACTTACACATGCCACCAATGCTTATTTTTCTGCTTGAAGCATTTTAACACCTACACCAGCTGATATCAAAATATATATTTCTACAACTATATAGCTAACAACAATGACACGTACAGAATTTGTGCTTGTCTATGCATTGTAACAAATACACTTAGGCAGCTAATGTCACTAACGCCAAGAGCAGAAAACAATTATGTTTAATGGCAGATAGTGTGTTGTAGTGGGGCAATAAAAAAATAAAGGTGATGCTGCAGCACCGTTTACATAGTTATTTAGAAATTACAGTGTACATATGAGTGTACAGTAGTCTTGGCTAAATAATAGCTACAATGAGCATTCAAAGATGTCCCCCCCCTAGTACAATCCAGGAAGAATGATTGCCTGAAGGGCTGTAAGTTCCTTCTATAATGCTACAGACATGTGACATTTGATGCCAACAGATTGGCTTATATAGATTCCATGCAATTGGCTTGTTTCTCCTGAGGGCATTGTTTTGTGAAGACCCTCTCTTGTGGCCTGGTTTGTTTACCTTGGGCTGTTCTTAGTCCAGGCTAGCTGGTGGTTTTGGGCAATAAAAGACCAAAGGGCGCTCCTCCCGAATACACAGGTGTTTAACACACTGTTGTAGCACATGGAGTGGACACTGGTCTTGTAGAGTGATGCAATGCAAAGATAATTAGAAAAATGAACATCAGGCCATCTCAGTTCAATTAAAATAAACTGTATTATAATTCTCTTCCTCCACCACGTAAAGCGTAAATGGTTGCATTAATGTGTAGACATCAATATTACCAACTCCTCCAGCTCAATCTTAGACACAGTAGTTGCAATTTATGTCCCATTTGCATACCCACTGTTGCTGGGTGCCAGGGTTCTACACACACACACATATATAAACTTTTAATTAGCTCTCATTTACAGGTACACAGTGGGTAACATTTCAGAGGTTCTTGCATTCACCAATAACCAGAGACTCTTCTTTTCCTTTAACATCTCAATAGCCAGTGACTCTCCTTTTCTTAGTGCACACCATCCCCATATACACAAGAACCCTTCTACTCACAGTGCCAGTGCTGCTGGCAACACTCTGTTTCCATACAGATTTTATAAAGTATCCCAATATCCAGGGACTCTTGCTTCCTTGGAAACAAGCCTGCTCTGCATTACATATCTTGCAACATGCTCACTCAGACAGATCTCCTACATAGCCCCAATTATAGCCATAAAGTCTGTCCCTGCAAATGATACTGTAATTCAAACACAAGTCACTCTCTCCCGCTCACTATGGGGACTCTTTGTCTTTTGAGTAGCCACGTTGCTTGGAGACAGTGAATCTCTCTCTCGGGATGGGAGCACATTAGAAGGGGGCACTCATCTAGTGGGACCTCCTACCTTCCTTTAGGTCCTTCTGTTGACCAGCGCCCCTTCACCCCTCTCACTACAGGGGCACTTGTCATGGGACTCCATATGTGGTTTTTTCACTGTGCTGGCAGCTCCCAGAAAAGAACCACTTGGCTGGGGCAGCAATCAGAGAGACAGCAATCACCACATTTGTCTAAGCTGCTTGGTCATGAGAGTAGTGAGGTACAAGCTACAGTCAAAAGATTGTAGAAGGTAGAATAGTGGCTGGGAAGCCAAGGTCAAAGGATCGGAGAAGGTAGAATCATTGATGTAGTTCAACAAAGCAAATCTTCTCCAAAACACAAGCGGAGAAATCCAGAACAAAACTTTGCTCCTGCAAAGTAGAACTGTGGTTCTTTATAAAGGATACACGGAAGTGAGATAAATATTCTGATTTGATCTTTTCACTAAAGGGCTCATTCCAGAGTAAGGAAAGCTGTGCAGCAGTCCAGGTGAGACCGATGCCACCCTGCCCCCCGGCCCAGCCTGCCCCTGCTGCTGATTAAAGGAATAGAGAGAATATGCCATTGTGAACTGTTTTCTGGCAGCTATCATCTAGAGCTAATGTTGAATCTTCACAGGTTTACCTGCTTACAGTGCCTCCTGTAACAGCCAGGTGGCTTCTTCTAGGGGCTCTCCCCACTTACTGCTCTCCACTACTGTGTCTGTAAAACATTTCTCCCATTCAGAGGATAGACACACGGGCTTCCACACACCAGCTTCTTGCAAATAATAACTTCTGTTACTCTGACCTTTTTTTGCTGAGGACTCTCCCCCTCTTAATAGTGTCATTCCTTGCAGCAGCCGCCATGCTCCTTAGGATACCCCTAATTGTAGGGATCCCCCTCTACATCTGCTGCTCAGGGACTGTCAATTTAATGTAGCCTCTTGGCATCCGCTGTACGCACCCTTTGGACCGAGGACCTACCTCCAGACACTACATAATACTCATGATGTAATCATAGTGTCAAAATAGAAATTATAGTCATCTTTTATTAGACGCAACCTTCCATTCCAAGAGTTTCGGAATACTATCAGTTATTTTATCAGAATACTAATGTATGATGATTAATAAACACATCTCTCTTTTAAAAATGTTTCTACCGAATATAAATGTTATCAATATAATCAGTAATGATGATACGCAGCCTAGCTTGAAATAATATTTAATATTTTCTTTAGATCTGGTTATTTTTAGTCATCCATAACTCACACTTCCTCTAATTTTCTTTTCTGGCATTGTCCCAAGGCAACATGTCAACCTATGTTACAGATCCCGTGCGCCTGAAGTAAAACTATGTAGTTGCATGGGACTGAGATATGTATGTACAGGTTTGTTTTCAATTCAACTGAGTTTGAATAAAATTAAACACATTTACATTGGATCCAAAATGAAAAATAAACAGAATTACCATTCCTTATCCTGTGGGTTTTTTTTCTAACTGAAGTTTGCTAATAGTTTACATAATTATATAATTTATTAACGCATGCTGTTGCATTAGAGAAAAAATACTTATTTATAAGACAGGTAGAAAAGTTGAAACATAGAAAGATTTATAATTACACTATAATTAGCCCACAAAGTATTGTATATTTATTAGGTACGCCTATACACATTAGAAGGTGACAAATAAATGTACAATTCTTTCTTTTTTTAAATCAAATCTGTGCAATGCTGTGTAATATTGTGGCAGTACATATATTATATATACAATAAATAAATACATACATAAACTGAATCTGTAGGGTTATACTAGCTGCATGACTATAACATTTTCCTTTGTGTTCCTTTAATAGTCCAAATAAAATAAAAAAAATATCCTAATGTGCTAAGACAATAAATACTATTTGTCATGAAACAAGTATGTAACATTCACTAGAATGGACTAAGAAATGTAAAATGTTTCGCCCCTGTAATGCAGTCTACTAAAATGGAATCTGGTCTAGTCACTTGAGCTAAAACTCAGCACAGACTTCTGACAGTAAAAGGGTTAAAGGAGCTAAAATAAAATCAGTGTACACCATTGTTTTCTATGAGGAAGAAATTGCACACAATTTTCTTAGTAATTCCTTTACGCTGAATCATCTTCATAACAACACGGCAGCAGCTTAATTAAAGTTGACATCTAGATTAAGATTCAGATTCACTAAAAAAGTATTACTGCAACTGAAGTTGAAACTCAAAATGAACAATTACCGGTCCTGATATATGAAAGACACATTTCCCATAATGTGTTTAGAGCTGTAGCTGGCTGAAGTATTTTGCCTGTTTGTGGCATAAATTAGCCATTGGAATTGTGCACCTCACAATACACTCATGAAGGTTGGTAGAAGTATATATCACTCTATCCTTATTGTATTATTGATAAGCCATCTTATGTACTAACAGACTCTTTTGCTTTCTCTTAGAGATAACATACAATATGTATATAGGGTAATATTGGATTATATATAAAAAAAACCACATCTGCTTTTATATATTATTTCTCCTACTCTTCTCAGCCTCACATGAAACCACTAATTTCTCCTATTTCTACCCTGCCTGGCCATGATGCAGCCAGGGCCGTCTTTCCCATTAGGCACGATGGGCAGGTGCCCGGGGGCCCAGGGGGAAAGGGGTCCCTGGCAGGTCTGCTGTAAAAAAAATCCTGTAAAGGAAAAAAAAAAAAAAAGAAACTTACCTGAACGGTCAGGTGACGATCCAGCTCACTCCCTGGTCCTCTCTTCCGTGATGCGCTTACAGTGAATGTCGGGCGTGATGACATCATCACGCCCGACATTCACTGCGAGCACAGCATGGAGGAGCACAGCGCCGAAGTACAGAAGAGGATGCAACGCATCGCGATCGAAAGGTAAGTATATATAATCCTTTTTTTTTTTTTTTTACTTATATATTTATATATAGGGGCCTCAGTGCACTGCTGTGCCCGGTGGCCCATACTGTTGTTAAGATGGCCCTGGATGCAGCAGTCTTTCTTCAACACTGCATATATATATATATATATGTGTGTGTGTGTGTGTGTTTGTTAGGTTACATAACCCTGAGGAAGTGGGTCTAGTACCAACAAAACGTGTAGGTTACTAATTTACACAAACCACCAGAGCGTCTGTTTGCAACATCCTAAATGTCTAAATTTGCATGAATGCTTGAATGACACAACATTTTATTTAGTTTGAAATAACATTTCTTATATAACTTACCCTAATATAATTACCATTGACACCATTCATCTTTCACACACTGCTGCATACTGCTCAGCACACCAAAACACTGTTAAGCAAAGCTTTGGTGGCTGGAGGTAAGAGGAGTTTCTGCCATGAATACTAGGCAGAACCAGTGGCCGTCTGGCCTGGTCTGGTCTACAGTGGTATGTCATACCACCACTACTCCTACTGCCTTCCATTCACTTACCTTTTCCATACCACCACTTCTAAATTTCCACTTTGACAACTGAGCAGGACCCCAGAAAACTAGATATTCCCTCATGCCAAATCCCACCGATTCCACCCACCTTCTTCTACACTCCCCAATCCACCCTCAGTTCATTCTGTCAAGTAACTGAAAACGGATTCTCTGCACTCATATCACCCTACAACCCGCCCCATTGGTCTTATTCCCTTACAACTTCTCTGCTCACGCTCCCCCATTGCATGCCCACATATAGCTAACCTCTTCAACCTGTCTCTCCTATGGCACATTTCCATACTCCATATACAGTACGCAAGCTTATCTTATGAATCCTAATTAAACCATCTCTGGACCAAGCCTTTATTTACAATTACCGCCCCTGTCACGTTTGAAGTACGGAGGTAGCCACTCACTGGTATTGATGCAACTAGACTGAGAGGCGCGGAATCTAACGCACCGCCGGAATTCACCAGGGACTCCCGCAAGGAGGTATGTGCTTGGCTGCTTTTGGTGCGCAGGTCGCGGTTCTCCCAGGTAGTCACCAGTGCAATGGAGTGTACACAGGATGGCTCAGGTGAAGTACAAAGGGGAATCCAGAAGAATGGTCACAAAAGCCGAGGTCAGGAACTAGAGGACAAAAGTTACCAAATCACAAAGACAAAGGGGTAGTCAAGGGGATTCTGGAACACTGGAGACTGGTAAACCAATACTCTGGAAATGTGCCAGTGGAAGTGGGATCCTTATATATCAGGAAATAGACCCTGATTGGAGGAACCACGGAGAGAGAGCGTCCCACTGCCTAGCAACGGGACGCGGCTGAAGTGCGCATGGAGGGTAGCCAATAGCCGCAAGAAGCGTCCCGATGCTAGACAACGGGATGCAAGCAAGGGCAGACAGGTGGCCGTTCCCCGGCACCGAGAAGTAGTGCGGGAACGGCGATTGACAACCCCTTTGTCTCCAAACCACTTGAACAACTAGTGTAAAACTGTTTATCTCACTTTCTCTCCTCTCACTCCATTCCCATCTCTCTGCAGAGAGATGGCAAATATTGGATCTTTGAACACTCACCACTGCTGTACACCCCTAATTCTATTGAGAGTGTCACATATCTTTACTGGTTCCCTTCCTACCTATTAAACCGCTTCTTTAGTGTTTCTACCTCGACATCCTCCCTTCCAGGGCAGGAATAACAATGAGCCTGATGCGGCTGCAGCCCCAGGCCTCTTCAGAGAAATCATTGAAAAGCAACAGGCAGCCAATCACAAGGCTACCTGTTGCTGAGTGAGGTGGCAGCTGCATCCACAGAGACTGTGTGTGACTCCTGCTGTGTGACTCGTGCTTTACCAACTTCTACCCAGCCCTAGAAGGAGGTCAGCGGCATTCAACAGAACAGGTAGGAACGATTTACTTTTAACAGGGGATATGTGACAACAGGCCAAACAGGGGATATGCGAAAACAGGCCCAACAGTAGATATGTGAAAACAGGCCCAACAAGGTATTGTTTGTATCGATAAAAATCTTATTTTGCTCTCTGTATTGGGTGGCGGTCTCTTATGCATTGAGTTTCTTCCACATGAATGGCTAATTAGATATTTGCACTTAGTCGCTGGTTTACAGGTAAACCTAATTGGACAGTGAATGTGTGTATGTATGTATATATATATATCATCAACATTATATAGAGCCAGCAGATTCCGTAGCGCTCTACAATTGGGAACAAACAGTACTAGAACAATACTGGTTAATACAAACATACAGAGAGGAAGGAGGGCCCCGCTCGCAAGCTTACAATCTATGGGACATTGGGAGTTTGATACACAAGGGTAAGTGCTCCATCATATTGCATATTGGTCCAGCTAGAGGTAAAAATTATTTTGTGGACTGTATGATCAGTCACATACCTAGGGGGATTAAGAGGGTAGTTGAGAAATATTATAAGCTTGTCTAAAGAGATGGGTTTTCAGAAAATGCTTGAAGGTTTAAAGACTAGAGGAAAGTCTTACTGTCCGAGGGAGGGAATTCCACAAAGTGGGTGCAGCCCGAAAAAAGTCCTGTAATCCTGTAACCGAGAATGGGAGGATGTGATGAGAGTGGAAGAGAGATGCACATCTTGTGCAGAACGGAGGTGTCGAGTTGGGAGATATTTTGAGACAAGTGAGGAAATGTATGTCGGTGCAATTTTATTTGACGGTCTTGTATGTTTGTAGAATAATTTTATATTGGATTCGTTGAAATACAGGCAACCAATGTAGAGACTGACAGAGTGGCTCAGCAAAGGAAGAACGGTTTGCAAAGAAAATCAATCTAGCCGCTGCGTGCAAAATAGATTGTAGGGGTTCAAGTCTGACTTTGGGAAGACCAGTAAGGATGGAATTGCAATAGTCGATGCGGGAGATGATGAGTGCATGAATTAAGGTTTTTGCGGTGTATTGTGTGAGATATGTGAGTATTCTGGAAATGTTCTTTAAATGTATGTAACATGATTTAGATATAGAGTCTATGTGGGGAAGAAATAATAGTTGTGTGTTAAGGATTACACCTAGGCAGTGAGCTTGCGAGGTGGGATTTATGGTCATGTTATCAACAGAAATAGAAATGTCAGGCAGGAAGCTTCTGTTTTTCGGTGGGAAAATTATTAATTCAGTTTTTGAAAGATTGAGTTTGAGTTGGCGAGAAGACATCCAAGATGAAATGGCAGAAAGACAGCAAGTAACGCGAGACAACACAGATGGTGAAAGATCAGGAAAGGATAGATAGATTTGTGTATCATCTGCATAGAGATGATAATGAAATCCAAAGGAGCTTATTAGTTTTCCAAGAGAAGTGGTGTAGATAGAGAATAGCAGAGGACATAGGAATGAGCCTTGTGGTACTCCAACTGATAAAGGAAGCAGAGCGGTGGTGGATCCAGAGAAATTAAGACTGAAAGAGCGATTAGCTAGGTAGGATGAGTACCAGGATCGGACAGTGCCTTCAAGACCTAGGGATTGTAGCGTCTGTGGTCAACAGTGTCAAATGCAGCAGAGAGATCCAGTACAATTAGAAGAGAGTAATGGACTTTAGTTTTAGCTGTGATCAAATCATTAGAAGCCTTGACTGAAGAGGATCCAATAGGTTGTTTGCAGAAAGAAAGCGTGTGATTTATGTAGATACATACAATAGACAGTGTTTTTATATATATTTATACTTAGATTCAAGTTTATTTTTTTAATTAATTTTCTTAAGTTTTCAGCACCCTGTACTTTATTCAATGTTAAAAACCTGAAAATGAGCATTGTTCATGTATGTTTCTGTTAAAGCACTTTATAAATCCTCTATGCTGACTCAAATTATTTCTAAAATACAGTACAGCTTTGAAATGGAGATGATAGACATGCCATAATCCACTTCTTCTTCGGCCCCTATCATGAAGTGGTTCAAGTGGCATGTATACCCTACAGAGGGAGCGGTGCAAATGGAGGTCATCTTCCTCCCCTCCCATCCACTCGCTCCTGGCTTTACGTGATTCCTCTGTTTTTGGCTTTCTGCTTTTCTCACTGTGGCTTCCATTATCACATCTATGTTGGTGACACCCATATCTAACTTTCCTTCCCAGACCTCTTCCCTTATAAATATTTTCCTGTAATCAACTGTCTCTCTGCTATCTCCACATTGATGTCACAATGCTAACTAAAGCTCAACATGCCCAAAACAGAGTTTATAATCGCCTCATGTCCAAGAGTCACCACCTATTCTAAAATCTCCCTCATCCCTCATCATAAATGTCACCACTATTTCCTCAGTCTCCCAAACTCGCTGCCTTGGTGTCACACTTGACTTGGTTTCTACTTTATTCCTCACAACTAATCAGATGTGAGGAATACTTACCCAGCAAGATACATTATAGCATATAAGCATGCTAACTCTCATCACCAGGCACTGCAAACTCCTCCTATCTAGTATTGCTCTCACCCATGTATCCCTGCATCAATCCATCTTAAAGGTTGCAGCAAGACTGATCTTCCTTCTTGCTGCTTCACATTATCATCATCATCTTTATTTATAAGGTGATACAGAATCTGAAGCATCTCAAAATCAACAAAAAATCTACAGAACAGCATACAGATAAGTAAAAGGCAAAAGATAGAATAGAATCAGTAAAAATCAATGCAAAAAGAGACAATAGAGAAAACAACTACATAAGTAGACACATCTAGAACACAGGAAACCTTACAAAGAGGATGAGGAGTTAACGTTCAAGAGAAGTAGAGAAGTATGTGAATATGACAGGGGTGGCGGGAAGCAAGAGGATGAGTGGTGGAGAGCAGTTGTTTAGCATGGGTTGGGGTAGCAAATTGAGATAATAAGTGTGTAAGGTAAGGAGTGGAATGGGCAGATGGAGAGTGTGGAGAAAATTGTTTTGTGATAGGGCAGATTTGACATCTGCAGTACCACTTTGCAAATCCCTACACTAGCACCCTGTGTCCTCCAGATTCCAATTTATATTTCTCACCATTACCTATAAAGCCCTCAACAACTACTCTCCCTCTCACCATCTCCCTGTCTTTCGACAATACAAATCCCAACACTGGCACTTCAAACAGACTTGCCACCTGAAAAAATTGTCGCTGAGCACCAATGGAGAAAAAGCTTACTCAAATGCTGACCTTAACCTACAAATCTATCCTGCCTTCTTACAATACTGCATGCTCTTTGAACAAGTAAACATACTTTAAGTTCCTTATTTCCACCCAGCTGGCAAACTCCTGTTGCCGTTTTTCCACCTTTACCTCGCTTCTCTGCCCACCCTCACCACCCTACCTTCATCCCCTGACTGTTTACAAATTTGCCACCTACATCAAAGGCAAGTTCAACATCATCATCTAAGAATTCTCCCCTTACTAGGTTCATCGCCCAACGACTACCTTCTTTTTCACTCCACTACCCACTCTCAGATCTTTCTCTGAAGTTAGTGAGAACATGGTCTTCAAACTCCTCTCTTGCTCTCAACTTATCCCCTCAACCCCATTACCTCATAACTCTCCTGCTCACTCTTTTTTAATGTTTGCTGCACCTAGCTCACTGACTTAACCTGTCCCTCTCCACAATCTCCATTTTATATTTAAACATGTGCTAATCTCCTACATTTTAAGAAACCATATATAGTACCTACCTCTCTTTCCAACTGCTAATACATTTCTCTTCTCTCCTTAGCTTTCAAACTACTTGAGTGACTTGTGTGACCCACTTTCTCTCCATACACTCCACCTTGGACTCTCTCCAATTGGACTTCCTCTTTCTATTCTCAATATAGATTGCTCTTTCTATGTTGACTAATGATCAACTCACAGCTAAGTGAAAAGTTAAATTCTCCCTACTCATACTCCTTGACCTTTATGCTGCTTTCGATACAATTGACCACCTTCTTCTCCTGGACACCCTTCATGTTCTTGGCCTCACTTTCCCGGCCCAACTACTAGCTCTCTAAATGCTCATTCAGTGTCTTTTCTCCACTCCCTCTATCAGTTAAGGTCCTTCAAGGCTCTATTCTGGGCATTGTTTTTTTTTACTTTCCATGCTTCTTCTCTCTATGAGCTAATATGCTACTTTGGTCTTCATTACAAGCTCTGCTTGGGTAACTCCCAAATCTATCTCTCCTCCCTTGATGTATCACTTTCTCTTTTACCATGTGTGTCCAACTGCCTCCCCACCATCTCCACTTGGATGTTTTTAATGGTATCTAATGCATAACATGTCCAAAATGGAGCTCACCCTCTTCCCCCCCTCCAAGTGTCACACTACCTCACTCTCACGGTAAACAACATAAAAATGTCCCCAATTCCCCAAGCCCACTGTCTTGATGTCATCCCTTAATTCCACCTTCAGGTTTTTTTCCCACATGCCAATTCCTTGCACTGGCAAATCTCCTACTTTGAAACTATTACCCTTTTTCTCAAAAAGCTTCATTCCCTCATTATCTCTTATCTTGTCTACTGTAACCTCCTGCTATCTGTCCCTCTCCTCACCTATTTGTACCATCTACAATATATCCTAAATGTCACGGCGAGACTGATCTTCCTTTCTCACTACTCTACATCGGATGCACTACTCTGCAAATCTCAATGCTGACATCCAATTCACTTCAGAATCCAATTCAAGCTACTTTCTTCACCTTCAAATCTCTCACCAAATCCTCTTCTCCATACAGCTATAACCTTATCACAAGATACTCTCACCTTTGCCCTCTTAGATCTGTCTCTGAGCTGCACCTTGCCTCCTCTCTGAAAACTACCATTTATGAGACTCTATACCCCACTGGACGAGACTCTCCGTCAACCTGCAGTATTTCAAGCACTCTCTCAAAGCTGACCTGTTCGCTGTAGCCTATCCAACCTCTACCTATTACTACTCCTATTACTACTCCTCCTTGGTTTTCTGTCAGCTACAATACCATCTCCACTTTAACTACTACTATCTCCTGTTGTCTCAGCTTTGCAACCTTTGGGTCAATAATAGTAAATTGTAATAATAACTATTAATTTTCAAAGGTAATTTCAAAATCGATGTTAGTTTTTTATTCTCTGCTCCAAACAAATCCACAAAATTTCAAGGCAACCAGTCTGTATAATCATTAGAGATGAGTGGTTTGGATTCGGAGAAATCCGACAGATCCGAGATTTGGGGTTGCAAGTGAAACTGAGTCATGACTCGGTTCCTCGCGCTAAAATCGGATCTGAAAATTAGACAAAACATCATTTCCGGGAAAATGTTGGATTTGGCGAGTTTTGGATTAATATCTTCTATATTTAGTTTTAGTTTTCCAGAGATTAGTGAGGTAGTAATACTTTGCAGATCAATGTTTATATATGTAGTACTATATGAGCTAGACATCATTCTAACTAACTTAATGGAGAAAACCAGTGTACTTTAGCTGTATGACTATTAGCAACAGAACCCCCCAATTTTTTTAATTTACTTTAAATTTTTAGGTTTTTCTAGTGAAAGTAATCTTGTGTGGCGCAGTGACATTTGCTTTAATGGTTAAGTATTTGTGTGTCGGGGTCAGAAGCAGAACACCTCCCAAAAAACTGCTATGTTCTAAACTTTTTGTATTTTCAACAGTTGTGAAGTTGTTACGGGTCATTCAGTCACATCTATACAAAGTGGGAAAAAAGGGTGTTTGCATATATAGTATATTTCTGGGCATTTTCGACATTCAGCGACTGTATGTAGAACACTACAGCGGCTGCAAAAAACCTGTCATTCGCCATGCCACCAACTGAAGCAAGCCCATAAGATAAATAAAAAAAACTCTGTAGTGTAGGGAGTGCAAGGTGCAAGAAAAAAAATGTTGAAACACTAAGCACACACTAAATTTGGAACCTTAGACAGCATGCCTCATGGTATAAATAGCTGATGATAATGATGAAAGTGAATAGGCAGCAAGAAGCAGAGTTCAAGTAGATATCCATTTGAAAGTGTTGGATAATTTGCTGGCACTGTATAAATAAATATTGATGATGATAGACTAAAGTGGCACCATACTAAAAAATGCAAAAACTAGATTTCAAATAACTTGTTTTACTTATAAGTGGTTGTTTATGCTACGAATAAGGTAGATCTGGCTGAATAGTAATATGTTAATATTAATAATAATAATAACAACAGTGATAATAATAATATTAATAAAAATAATAATTCAATACATTTTGTACAGGGCATCCATCACATACAGTGAAGCTACAGTAACAGGCAGAGGTCATTGCATGGACAGTGGTATGAATGAATTAACATTTAGTCAAGTAAATAGAGGAAGGTGAAATAAACCCATAATAAAAATGTTGAAAGACCACTCACATAATACTTTTTTTTTATTTTTTTTAACTGAAATAAAGTTTATTGAATTATCTAAGATAATTGCAAAGGATACAAAAAAAAAAGAAATAGGGAAAGGGTAGGACATAAAGGGGAAAGGGGTACATAGTGGGGACGAAACACAACAATATGTCATAAAACACCAGCAATCTAGACATTTATCACTTTGTAGTATTTAAATATAATTATAGTCAGTTGACTAGTAACACATAATACATTTTTAACTTCAGACAGCATGCCTCATGGACAGTGAAGAGGCAGTAAGAAGTAAAGTTCAAGTAGATACCCAATTGTAAAATGGTACCTAATTTGCTGGTGCTATATAAATAAATGTTGATGATGACAGACGAAGGTGGGCTGCACCCATAACGAAAATGTTGAAAGACTACGCACTTCTAGTTAGGCAGAGCATTAACAGGTAGCAAAGAGCAGAGCTTTCACATACTTTGTTTTACTAATAATTGCTGTAAGTAAGGTAGATCTGGATGAATAGTAATATGTACCCTAATGCTGCCCTTGAATCTAGCGCCATACTGATGTCCAATTTCAGATTAAAATGTCAATCTCAATTCATTGTTTCAGCTAATCTCAAGTGTAGTATCTGACCTAGTATGGTTGGTTCGGGGTGACCTGAGTGGGCGGGTCTCCTTTGTCTGATGTCGAAAAGCCGGTAGTGTTTGGAGCCCAAGGTGCCTGTACCTGCAGGGGACAGGGCTTGTAGTGGACCTGAAAATGCTGTGGTGGTGGGACTGGAACCCTCACCTTACACAACCCCGGAGTAAAGGGGACTGCCCGAAAACATGCAGAGAAGACGGACCCAAAGATCCATGTTTATAAATAGGGAATGCATATAAATATGAAATGTATAAATAATATATATATGTTATATTTGTGAAGTGTAATATATATGTATAACAGACAGTTAAGAAAGGCCAATAGTTGGCCTTCCCACACAGGTAAGAATGTATAACTGAAATGCAGATTTGGTTGCCAAAAACATCTGTCTTGGCTAGACAATGCAATTGAAAGTCCTCATTCTGAAAAATTAAATTGGCACTTGCAAATGATATATGTATAGAAGGTGATATGATGGCTGATGATTTATGCCATGTGATGGAGTTAGAGAACCGTATAGACTGGTTAATTATTTTTTTGATTGAATCAGAGAAGGCAAATGCAACAATGGCAAAGTTACAACACCCTCTGCAGACAAAATTGTTGAAACTTTGGGCAGTTGTGAAGGGAACTGAAAATGAATGTTAATGCTATAAATATAAATATAGGAGCAAAAAAAGCTCATAATCACATATTCCACAAGTTTTATTTAAATCCAGATTCAAAACCAAATCATTTCAGGATTTTGAGCAAAACCAGTAGCAAAACCAAAACATGACCAAAACCAAATTTAAAACCAAAACACAAGGGTCAGCACACATCTTTAATAGCCATTGAAGGTTCTGAAACATGTATGTTACAACTGAACACAAATAAGTCTCTTACTGACTGGAACTAAAAGGTATCTGATAAAATGTTTGCAGATTCATTCTGGAACAGTGTCAAGTTATCATAGCAACCGAAACCTATAGACACAGGACAAATAACACCTTTTCTATCCAGCAAATCCACTTTTGTTGCTTTGCCATTTATGTTTTCTTTTTGGCAGCTTTTAATAGATTTCATCCAGTGACTAATACACAATGCAGTTTATACTTCAGTCATTTAAAATAAAGTTTCAAATTCCTTAATATGTGTATATATATATATATATATATATATATATATATATATATATAATGCAAAAATATTCAACACTGTATATTTTAGTAAAATATGTAGTGCTATAGTTGTTATGTTATTCATAGGTTATAAAATCAGCGAAATACGGACTGAAAAATATATTGTCGCATTTCATGTAAAGGTAAGGCAAAGATGTCTGATATGCCATCATACTAAGTACACAGCTTTCAGAACTCTGATTGGTGGACAGTTACAGCTATTCAACAATCAGTGTGTTTGGACTTCACCTCAATCTGATTGGTGAATGGCGAGGTCCATCCACTAGTCCACATGTTTTGAGCTGTCTAGTAATTGCAACTTGTAACAAATTGTAATTGCAGAGTTCAAGTCTGTGTATGATGCCAAAGGACAGTGTGCCCAGGACTTGCCTTTCATACCATTAGGTATTTTACTGATTATTTCTTGAGACCCACACTTATGGGCCAAACCAGGAGACCTGGCACCTTATTAACTGGTTTAAGGAAGCTTTATGATTGACAGAAATCACCTCATTTTGAAAAGGGAGAAGATGCCCATCCAGGACTGTCCATCCACAGCCAGCTCAAAGACTATGACATCATGGACAGTCCTGAGGAAGATAAAATATGTGTCTGTCCTTCAATAAAGCCTAAGGCCTCTGATTTCCCCTCCCCTTTACCCCCTTCACCTACCTACCCCTGTCATCCATTGCTTGTTGAAACTATTATATTGATAAAATGATGCATGGTTAGTGCAAAACTACATGTATAGTGTAGGATGTTCTATCTTGTGCCATATGTCTTGTATTGTACTAAAAAATATGATTATGTTTCACAGTGTATTGTGCTTTCAGCTGTGCTGCAATGTAGTGCACTTGAAAGCAATGTCTTATGTCTGTTTTTTGTATCTTTATGCAAAAAAAAGTACAATTTTGAAATAAAAAAAGGGGCAAAGGATAATAAAGCACAATCGGAACAACTAGAAAGCACCCTCACCCTGCCTCTGCAACGGGCAGCTGCTACCCGTCCCATCCTGCCCCTGCACTCACTAACATAATCACACTAGTGAACAGGCACTCAGCACACTTCTGAGATTGTCTGTGATGCTGTTAATGTTCTGGTGATCTGATTGCCAGCAGAGTGTTCTATCTCATCTCACTGGGTGCACTCAGGTGTGTGGATGAGGAGTGATAACAAAAATATGCTCTGACACTAATCTAAAGCATTGACCACTGATGGGCTGTGAATTTAAATTTGAGCTGAATTAATTTTCCTCTAAATCCTCTTACACTTGACAGGAGAGCAATCTCCCCTTAGTAAGGGTAACAGCACACAGTAACACAGTTCTACGACCGTCATATTTCATTTTGCCAGTTATACTAACTGGATGGTTTGCAGCTGTCTACAATGGGTTTACCTCACACCTGACATTTTATTGTTAAAGGTTTAATACGACTGGTGGGAGGAGACTACCACCATGTATCATACCTGTTAATACACAAACTTGATTTATTAGTGTGTTTGTTCGCAATTGCAACGCACTGCTGAGTATGCTGGTACAATAAATAGCTAGGAAAATATTGTCTGAACTTTTTCCTGATTATATGTAAAAATTACATAAGTTCAGCTGAGTCAAAAACCTGAAATAACAGACAATGGAAATAACAAAAGAAAACACAAAAACTATAGAGCCCTCTTGTCTGCATATATAATAATTTCACAGAGCAACAGCAATTATTTCCTTTAATGATTTTCTGAACTTTCTGGAAAGAGATCCCATGGCAGTACAATAAAAATTCAAACTGAACAGTGAGTTCCAAAGCTGACTGTCACGCTGAAAAAGGTTAAACCCCCGCTCCACATTGTTCTTTATCTTCATTGTCATTTCCATTCTTGTCAACACTTAATTCATTGCAGTAAATACAATATAAACTTTTGCAAATGGAAAAAAAAATACCACCCCTACTTTTCAAACAGAACAATTGCTTCCATTCTCAACCATGAAGTAACCCTAAAGAAAAAGAGTGTTGAAAATAAAACAGGGAACCTATGCTTAGGAGCTGTCAGATGATGACACACTGTGTAACGCAGAAGAACGAGCTTTCATATTAATCATAAATCATGGTGAGGAACTTGTCACTTTTCTTATGACAAACTAATTCTATATTTCAGAAGACTTAACATATGCTCACCCAAACCTGGGTCCTGTTTTACAATTTCTTCACCATTGATATCCAACATGTATAAGAACATATTTCCGCAAGTTATTTGACATCTTTATCATAATACACTTTGCGCATTTCAGTGTAAACACCTTTAATCTTCGCAACGAGGAAGCCGCCCAGGAAATAAGAATAAAGCACTAGTGTCACGTACATAATTTGTTTTCTTTATTCCGTAATAGAATTATTTCCTCAGAAGCTTTTCTTTACCTCTTACTCACTTGGAAGTAGTTATGTGATCAATGACAACATAATTATCCATGATAGAAAGTTCACTCACTGCTATTTGTACATAAATCCAAAACAAGACGACTTATATTTGCAGTCAAGGTAAAAAGACTTGGACAGAGAAAAATAAAGTAAAGGATAAAAAAATGGACAAGTAGAATTATTTCATTTAAAGGGGATTAATTGGAATTTTTATTTTTAAAACAAGAAGCTGGGCTAAGCTCCCTCATTGGGTAAGTTGCTATTTTTAAAACAGTTTTCCTTCCCAACTTATTATGTGTCTTACACAACCCTCCTGAGGGGATCCCTCTTTCTGGCAATCAGCATATTGCAGGTACCACACTAGAGTTGCAGTTTAGGACTCCTCAACTTATAGCTCTAATATATGAGCTCTCAACTGGCCTATTGTACAGTGGTAGTTACACCCAGATGTAGAAAACCCTATCTCCTTTGGACATGTGGCTTAATCACTATTTTGAAGTGATGCTAAGAGTACCAGCACTATGGCTGTTACAAGTTGCAATGCAGACCTAAAGCCTTTTCCCTTACTCCCTCCATCCTTTTGCCCTAATATGTCTCTATGGTTTAACATATATTTGTCAGATATTGTTACTGTACACAAGTATATCAGTTGGGGATAAATACATATGGGTCTTTATACTCTCTTTCCTGTACTTTCCTCAGAGTAAAGTGCATTAAACTTGTCTTAAAACCATGTTCTGCATATTTTGCAGAAAAACAACTTTTTCCCTTACATGGGGTCATGGTGAACTATCATGGGCCCCCGGGCTAGTGGACTTTCCTGGGACCCCTCCCCTTAACCCTCCATCATTTCACTACAATAGTGTATAAAGTAGTGTAGAAAAAAGAAAACTCAGGAGACCATTCACTGATGGCTGCGAGAGATAATGGGCACCGCCCAGTGCTTTACTTCACTTGCCTGAACTCTGCAGTACTGAGTCTAGCGGCGGGCAGACTTGGGGACTCACTGCCCAGGCGTTGGCAATACTGTCCACTGCATCCCACCAGATCACAGTGCATACATCTACAGGTTCTGCACCACTGGTAATTGACGGTGATGCGAGAGATCATGGACCCACCAGTTTGTGCCCAGGGTCTTCAGCCCTGGCTACCCCAATCTCGTTGGGCTTGCCATTACAAGTAGCAGTGTCATCCTCTAGCCTAGGAAAAATGCTCTATATTATTATTATATTGTGCTCTATTTAAGTCCATTTTCAAAACCAACAGTACATCCTCTATTTATTATTGCTTACTCTCTTTATAGAGCTTCCCTATGCAGCAATTGTTTGAAACATAGTTTCTGATTCCTCCTTCCTATCCCCATGAGTTACCCTAGCCTTGAACCTTGCCGGACTTCCCCTGGCAAACTTTTCAGTTAAACATCAGGATACATTGACAACTGGGCTGACTCCTCTGCCCTCTGTTTATGTGCCCATGTTTCTAGGGGCGTTATTTTCAATATTATTTGTACTTGTTTTTTTTTTTTCATATGAAAGCTTAATAACATTTATTGAAGAAAAAGGTGCGAACGAGGAGTCAAGGAGGCGCCTACATGTGAATGGTAAAATTAAATGAAGAAGAGAGCAGAGGAATGTAGGGCAGACCAATCTTCTGACCATAGTGGCATACAGTAGCTATGCACCTAAGTAATCATTACTTTGTCTCCCATACTTCCCAACTGCAGCATCTTTTATTGGTTGCAACAGTATACTTTGATTCATGTAGAAACTTAGCAGTAATTGGAGCTATCTTCTGCACCTGAGAAAACTTACTACCCCTCCATGAAAATGAGGATCATTACATTTAATGTAGACTTACATGGAAGCTAGTATGACAAAGAGTCTTTTTTGTTACTATGCAAATGCACTTGTTCCTACTCATGATACAAACTATGAAATATAATATAGAATGTAACATGTTCAAATGTTTGTGAACACACCTGTACCATAGTACTTGCTCTTACAAATATAAAAACTGATACAGTTACTAGCATACAGATATAATAACACAAAACAAAACAAAACAAAAATATGTTAAGTGCATCTGAGCACCTTGCTGAAAGATGGGTTCTCAGTAGTAAATGATTCACATAAGTCTGGCTAAGAATGACTGTAAAGCTGATAATATTAGAATGGACAATTAGTGTAACTTGCTAAGGGCTTATTGTATCCATGTATGCATTCAGCAATGATGTGCCACACCCAAAGCAGAGGAGAATAGAAAAAAAACAAATATTTCTTATATTCATTCCCATAAATCATAGGAAATTTAGTAAATAATCCCCTGTAAAATCCATAATATCTCACAAAAATACTGTACTTAAAATGTGATTACATGCTAATCCTTTTACTACAGACACCAGCCCTGCTGAGAGAGTGTTGTATTAGTACATTTTAGCTTTGGTTTCTGTTGTCTTATCAATTGTGCTCCACTTGCTGAAAAGTCTATTGTATTTAAAAATGTTTGAATTGTTTTCTTTTCAAGCACTCAGACAGGATGAATATTGGCAGTCAATGTACTAAATCCTCATGCTTAAGATGCAATGAAATGGTTACATGACATGGTGACAAGCTACGCAGTAAATGTGAAACGGTGCATGTTATTTAAAGTTAGAGAAAGCAAACAAAGTGAAATAAGAAAGAATCTGTGTATAGAAGACCGAATTTCAATGTTTGTACTTTAGATTATACATATAAATTACTACAATTGTTTTGTCACATTATCCCAGTGTTACTTCTATGCATGTTTTGCCCTAACGTAAAGCAACTTTAATGTAAACTCTTTTAAGAACTGCAAAATATGTGGACATGCACTGCTTTTTAATTTGCGCAAATGTGCCAAGCACATTTCATGGTTAGTTAGAAATGGGTGAAAAGATTAGGTAGATTAAAAAATTCAGAACAATGTGTATGTGTATCTTTCCCGATTTGCCAAAAGTTAGGAGAATAAATAACACCCACTGTAGAGTCTGGCATCCCCATTCCTATTTACAAGGCTGCAATAACCAGTGGCAGTCTATTACTGTAAAATCGCTGCTCTGCTATTATTTACTATGCGGGCTACAGATAAAATAGGACCCCATCCCCATAGATCTTAGTTTAATAGCTAATTTAAGTTTAAGAACAGCAAATAAATAATTTACAATAAACGTTTCCATACATGGTTCACTATGTAAAAATATAAATGAATTAATAATAAAACGAGAGCATACTCATTCTCAAATTTTCAACTAGCCACATCACTAGCCATTGTGTGCTGGTTTCCACTATAACACTGACACCGAATGTGGTCACCATGTTATATTGAAAACCAGACACACAGTGGCTACCAGCCCATAACTGAAGTTCACTGGGGCTTTTCCCAGCCTTCCTGGAATGAGCGTACCAAAGAAATTATAAAGATTGGGACCCCTTGAGTGGTAAATTATGCCACTTCTGTTGTCCCAGTATGATGGTCAAGACTGGCTGCTCGTGATTGGCTGAAGGTTTGTGATTGTTTACCAATGAAGAGCACCAAGCTTTGGTAATTGAGTAGCAGTCAGAACTATTGTACACATAGATCCTTTTTATGGGTATTTTTAAGGTTTTGTTTTTTTTGCTGGACCAAGAAAAACAAAATGTTTCTTTTATATTGAATAAAGTGGTAAAATATGGTGTTATTTGTATATTTGAATTATTTCTACTGTTATGATAAAATGGACAGCGGTTTTAAGGTTCCCTGTCCACTATACTGGTAGCACAGGGATGGCCACTCCAATGGTCCCATTTTTTTTAATTACAGTGGCCCCAAAATTCCAGGGGTGTTTTGAAAGGCCCAAGTGCTTTTCAAAAAAATAATGAGCTCTTAGAGCATATAAATGGCTTGGATAGACTACATAAAAATGATGGGCTCTTCGAGGATTATAATAAGCTGGCCAAACCCAAAGGAGAATTAAAACTTTTACTGACTGCCCAAGTTGAGAACAGAAGTGGCTTAATTAGACCTTCTATTAAAAGGGGGGATAAAGCAGACAGTCTTCTTGCATCTAAATTAAAGGTTAAACTGTCCCAGAACAATGTTCCAACTATTAAATACACAGTAACTAGGTTAATTAATCCCAAACTAATCACAAGTGAGTTCCTAAAAGTCTCAAACAGACTCTATAGCAGTGGTTCCAAAACTTTTGCAGTTCGCGGCAGCCTTAGAGTCTCCATAATTTTTTCAAGACACCCCTCCAAAAGAATTACTGAGCAGTCCTGTTTCAGAAGTAGTTGGGTCAAAAAATTGTAATAAGTATTTAGGTCAGGACAGAAATACTTATTTAGTTGTATGCAAAAATGCCCCCTCTGCATCCAGACACTCTGCCCCCTCTGCATTCAGACACTCTGCCCCCAGACACACTGCCCCCTCTGCATCCAGACAGTCTGCCCCCTCTGCATCCAGACACACTGCCCTCTCTGCATCCAGACACACTGCCCCCTCTGCATCCAGACACACTGCCCCCTCTGCCCCCAGACACTCTGCCCTCTCTGCATCCAGACACTCTGCCCCCTCTGCATCCAGACAATCTGCCCCCTCTGCATCCAGACACTCTGCCCTCCCTGCATCCAGAACACACTGCCCCCTCTGCATCCAGACACACTGCCCCTCTGCATCCAGACACACTGCCCCCTCTGCATCCAGTCCCTCTGCCCTCTCTCACACTGCCCCCTCTGCCCTCTCTCACGCTGTCCCCTCTGCCCTCTCACGCTGTCCCCCTCCCCTGCCCTCTCTCATGCTGTCCTCCTCCTCTGCCCTCTCTCACACTGTCCCCCTCCTCTGCCCTCTCTCATGCTGTCCCCCTCCTCTGTCACGCTGTCCCCTCCTCTGCCCTCTCTCACGCTGTCCCCCTCCTCTGCCTTCTCTCACACTGTCCCCCTCCACTGCCCTCTGTCACACTGTCCCCTCCTGTCACGCTGTCCCCCCCTCTGCCCTCTGTCACGCTGTCCCCCTCCTCTGCCCTCTCTCACGCTCCCTCTCACTCTGCCCCCTCTGCCACACCAGCCATAGAAAAAAACAAACAACACAAAAACTTACCAATCCGCGCGGCGCCAGGACCCAGCATCCTCCTCTCTCACGCTTTCCTCCTCCTCTGTCACGCTGTCCCCTCCTCTGCCCTCTCTCACGCTGTCCCCCTCCTCTGTCCCCCTCCTTTGCCCTCTCTCACACTGTCCTCCTCCTCTGTCATGCTGTTCCCCTCCTCGGGCCTCTCTCACGCTGTCCCCCTCCTCTGTCACGCTGTCCCCCTCCTCTGCCCTCTCTCATGCTGTCCCCCTCCTCTGCCCTCTCTCACACTGTCCCCCTCCTCTGCCCTCTCTCATGCTGTCCCCCTCCTCCGCTCTCTCCCACACTGTCTTCCTCCTCTGCCTTCTCTAACGCTGTCCCCCTCCACTGCCCTCTGTCACACTGTCCCCTCCTGTAACGCTGTCCCCCCTCTGCCCTCTGTCATGCTGTCACCCCTCCTCTGCCCTCTCTCACGCTCCCTCTCACTCTGCCCCCTCTGCCACGCCAGCCATAGAAAAAAACAAACAACACAAAAACTTACCAATCCGCGCGGCGCCGGGACCCAGCTCCTCCTCTCTCACGCTTTCCTCCTCCTCTGCCACGCTGTCCCCCTCCTCTGCCCTCTCTCACGCTGTCCCCCTCCTTTGCCCTCTCTCACACTCTCCTCCTCCTCTGTCACGCTGTTCCCCTCCTCTGCCCTCTCTCACGCTGTCCCCCTCCTCTGTCACGCTGTCCCCCTCCTCTGCCCTCTCTCACGCTGTCCACCTCCTCTGTCATGCTGTCCCCCTCCTCTGCCCTCTCTCACGCTGTCCCCCTCCTGTGCCCTCTGTCACGCTCCCTCTCACTCTGCCCCCTCTGCCACACCAGCCATAGAAAAAAACAAACAACACAAAAACTTACCAATCCGCGCGGCGCCGGGACCCAGCATCCTCCTCTCTCACGCAGCTTGTCACTGAATGTCGATATTCAGTGACAAACTGTGTGAGAGAGGAGGATGCTGGGTCTCATGGACGATTTCTGGATTATTCTGGACAATGAGACGTAGGGAGTTCTTGGGATACCAGCTCGTCTTTGATCCGATCTGAAAGGCCCTGCCAGAACGTAGCCACGAGAGCCTCATCATTCCAGCGAAGTTCAGAGGCCATCTGAAGTGGACCGCGTACTGTCCCACAGATTGGTTTCCTTGGCGGAGACGTAATAAGCCAGTAGCGGTATTATATACTCTTCCTGGCTCATCAAATATCTTCTTGAAAGTGGACAAGAAGGTGGTGAAGTTATACAAGATGGGATCATTCCTTTCCCATAAAGGAGAGGCCCATACTAAGGCTTGGCCGGACAGTAGCGAAATCACATAGGCCACTTTAGCTTTTTCGGAAGGAAAATTCCCTGGCAGAAGCTCGAATTGTATGGAGCATTGATTCAAAAACCCTCTGCAATACTTAGGATCTCCATCAAACTTAGGTGGGTTAGGTATCCGTAGTTAAGAGGAAAAGGCTGCTGCTGTGGGTGGGGGTTCTGGCGCTGCAACGACTGGTGCAGGTGGACCACTAGCCACCAAGGTATTCTGGACGACGTCCAACCGAGTAGATAAACTATTAAGGAACTTTAAGAGTTGCTCTTGGTTGGCCTCTTGTTTATCGATTCTTCCTACCAAATGCTCCAAAAGATCTTTTCCCACTGGATCCATGGTCAGAGCAAACTGTAACGGATTTACTGGATATACTACAATCTAATATAGCTGGCTTACCTGAGGTGCGGAGTCTAACGATCTCCCCGGTGTTCACCAAGATCCGCCACAAGGCGGGATGGGCTTTGGTGCCAGGAGTCGCAGGTGGCGGTCCTCAGGCTCACCCATAGATGTAGTGCAGACTAGCAGGTGCAGTAATAGTGTAGTCGGACAGGCCATGGTCAGTACACAGACGGGTAATGCAGACAGAATCAGAAGGCAAGCTCGAAGTCAATCAGGCCAGGTTGGTACACGGGTCACGTGAACAGAAGAGTAGTCAGCAAGCCGGGTCGGTACACAGGGACTATAGATGGAGAATGGTCAAACAGGCAGATGTCAATACACAGGAATCAGCAGGGGTCTAGGAAGCAGGAAATCCACAGGGAACAGGAGCCAGGAACAGGAGATGGTGCTCTGACACTCAGCGAGTGTCAGAGAGGAGTTTAAATAGTATTG
Organism: Mixophyes fleayi; assembly: GCF_038048845.1. Classification (NCBI taxonomy): domain Eukaryota; kingdom Metazoa; phylum Chordata; class Amphibia; order Anura; family Limnodynastidae; genus Mixophyes; species Mixophyes fleayi. The sequence goes on from NC_134402.1 coordinate 263,021,380, forward strand.
GAGAGTCAAAATCCCTGCCTAGATGCGAAACCGGAAGTGCGACTTCGGAACGGAGCGGCGTGGAGCAGGTAAGTTCCGTAAGACATATGTCGACTGGTTGAGCCGATTATTGGACAAAAACCCTGTAGTGTGTACCCAGCTTAAATTAGCAGCAATTTCACAAATAAAACCGAATGCCCTGGTTGCCTTACACCCCTCTACTGCAAAACTATAAGTGCTATTCTCACCCCCACTTGCCATCTCTGTCCAACAGTATTTCAAGTAACCCCCTTCTCAAAGGAACCTCTTGAGGCTCATATTAATGAAGGAAGGTAAAGATCCATCCAATTGTGCTCACTATTGACCTTTCTCACAGCCAAAGTTTGTGCAAAATTATTAGCAAAATGCTTAAATGCTGTGCTGCCACAGCTGATGCATTGCAAGCAGGAGGGTTTTATCACCGGTAAACAGACCCAAGGTAATACTGAGGGGGTTGGGGAGTTGTTAGCATTCAACTGAATCAGTGTGTCCTTCATGTTGAACACTTTATCAGTTTGGGTTTGGGAGTGACGTTTTAAAGGGGATACAAGCACTATAGTCTGCTCCCTGTGCAAAGGGTCTAGATAGAGTTCTTTCAGATATCTGCTATTGCCAATTTTCTCTCTAAATGGTCGCCTGTTGGGGTATACAAATCAATTATTCTAAAACAAAGGCTCTCCATTTACATGTTCACCCATCTACCCCATAACTCAGGGGCAGGCTGGGCTAGGGGGAAGGGGCTCATCTGCTCTCCCGAGCCGGTCCCATAGTGGGCTACCTTGGGCTGGGTCACTGGGCCATCTGCATTTTGTCCCTTTAAAATGTCCCCAATAGGCTGCTGACTCAAGTCTTGCCCCCAAGCTAAAATTTGTCAGCCCTCCCATGCTTGAGGTTTTTAAGAGTAACTACAGTTTTTCTTGGAGAATTAACAAAATATTGGGGGTTTACATCACATGAACATATGACACTCTCTACAAAGAAAACTTCCCTTCTATCATAAAATCCATCATATATATATGTTGGTTAGGTAGAATTGTGGCACTCAAAATCCATGTAGGCTGCTCTACCTCATTCAGACACCAGTGATCCATGTCCCTAAGCCTATTCTAACCCAACTACATAAATAATTTTTTCGATTTGTATAGAAATACAAACCCCAGAGAATCAGCTTTGCTAACTTGAGGTGAGCCACCTCCAGCAGGCTTCGTCTACACTACCTGGCCTCCCACCTAAGGCAAACGGTAACCTGGTTTGATACTAACCAAACCAATCTTTTGGTGACAGTTGTGTCTGTGCCGGCTAAATGAACACCAAAGTTAACTTCCTCACACCCAATAGTTTGCTTCTCCTTCTGGATATGGATTCTGCAATATAATTTTAAAACTATTTATTCCCCTCCACTCCTCACCCCAATTTGCAATAATTATGAGTTTACATTGGGTCTATCTTGTTCCTCACAATGGCATTCAAATAGCATTTGATGTTCTAGACTGGGGCATTTGCACCTCATTGGAGACTCAGCAACAAATATTTGGGCTCTGGTTGGTAAGTCTTTTTGAATACTTACAAGTCAGGCATTATATCTATACCCTCCCAAAGACTCATATTGCCACACCTCTGTCATACCTTGAAGCCCACTGGTTCCATAGCACCCTCTCAAAAGGTATGACTTAATTGATTTATAATATGGTGATAAATTCAAAACAGCCTGCTACTCCAAAACACAAATTTAATTGAGAGTTCGATATGGGCAGACCACCCGATGAGGTCTACAATCAGGGAAAGGGTGTTACAATCCTCAATCTCTACTCACATTAAAGAAAATTCTTTCATTATTGACTATAGATGGTATTTAGTTCCTACTAGACTCCAAAGGATATTTGGCACCATTCCCCCATTGTATTGGATAGGATGTGGGGAACTTGGCTCATTTTACCACACTTGGTGGTCCTGCTCTAAGATCGCCAAATTGTGAGATAACATAACCACGCTTTTATCCAAATCACACCTATCACAAAATACCCCTGGTCCTTTCTTCTGAGTTTACCAATAGAGGACTTGGACAAACTCTCAGATAAATTGGCCATGCAAATTCTTAATGCATCTAGGTGCCTGGTGGCGCATAATGCGAAAAAACTAGAACCCTCTTCAATGCAAAAGGTGCACAATAAAATATGGCACCTTGCTTCCATGGAGAAATAGTTCACTCAAATTTGAAGACTATGGTACTATTCCAACTCCTCAACACCCCCATACAAGTGGAATTTCAGATCTCTTTTGGTCATGTGTTTGCTTCGAAAATTACTTGATAAACTGTGATGACTTTCTTCAAAAATTAGTTCATCCACTCCTGGCTCGTCGGGGTTCGGGGAGTTAGCTTCAATTTCCTGTCCCCACCAAACCTAGCCTAACACTCATTAACCCTTTTCATCACTCACAGACATATACCTAAGTCACCCATGCCCACGATTACTACCTGAATGCCATTACACCCTCACGCAATTTCTTGGATTGAAATGGTCTATGGTTCTAAGACCAATTCTGATTATGTTCTTACTTTGTGTGATCCTAATGCCTATATTTTTTAGGCCATTTTGCATTATGCAAGAATAAAAGCTCAGAACATAAAAATGACAAATTTAATAAAGATGTCCTCTTACTGTCATGACTAAATTAAGCCATAAAAGTATTTTAGGAGACAAAATGAAAATGTATTAAATGTAAAGGGTGGTTCTATAGTTGTGGGAGGTTGATTGATGTAAAATTCAAACTTTAGCACAGTGCGCATCTTCAAATTGTTTTCACAGAGTGGAAAGTATGTTGTCTATATAGGCGCACTGGGCCAAACCTATTACAGTGCACATCCTTTGCACATTGTGAATGATCTCCTGTGTTTATATGATTTTCAAATAGAGCTAAAGAATGGTAGTGAGAATGCAAACATTGATATTAAAATTTAATTCATTTATTTTATATTTATATATTTTAACCCTACAACAAAATATACCTGTTAAAGGTAGTGCCTTCTTTTGTACAGAAGATGGGGAGTTGTTTGTGCTGTGTTAGAGAGATTTTTACGTTTTTTTGATGCTTAATGGCGAATGTATAGATAAAAACAGGTGAGGTGTAAATGTCTGTGGTGTGTGTGTCTGATGTAAACCGGAATTTTTAGCTCAGTGAAAGTGTTAGCTGATGAACTAGCAATAATCCCTCATGAAGATGGAGGTTACTATGTTTGTTACTGGAACCGTCTTGCCTGGAACTTTTAAATCACTAAGTTGTGTTGCTCCTCCAGATGTTTAATGCAGTTTCAGCCGAATCAAAACTCTCCAAACAGTCCCTAGAAGCCTGTATCACGGTTCTCCTGAAGAATGGGAAGGACCCATCCCTGCATCCCACATACATTTGTTTTTAAATGTAGGTGTTAAGCTTTACGCCAAACTGCTCGCCCACCTTTAAAATTTCTGCACCAAACCAGAGATATGTACTACCCATTCCCCTCCCCCGCACTCTTGGTTTCACTCTGTACTACTCTCACCCACATCTCCAGTACTGAAAGTACTCAAAACAATAACCTTACCAATTAAGGGCCTCATGTAGAGTTAGATGCAACTCCAACTGATCAGTGCAAAAAACACTTTTAGCCAAGGATCCGTCTCAATTTGCACTCCGACTGAGACGGATCCCTTGCAGCTCTCTGCGCTTAGAGAGGTGGAAAAGAGGGAAGGCATTGGGCGAGCCTAGCAATGTAAAGGCGTGTTCACTCTCTTTACATGCTATGCTGAGTTGAAAGCAGCCGTAGATAGGACGTATCTTTTGCTGGTGCTTTCTCCTGGTGCAACAGACCTTGCTGTATTAAAAAAAAAAGTAAAGAAATAATTAAACGTAAAAAAAGGTGTGCACCCCCTCCCAAACAGCTTAACCAACCCTATTGTGGTTAGGAGGGAGAGGCACGATTTTTTTGTTAATAATTTATTTATTCATTCATTTATCTGCCTTACAGTGCTGCTGTGACTGATACACTTAAGTGTATCATGCACACCGGCCCATAAAGCAGATAAAGAAGTGTGTTTGTGCAATTCGCATAGTATTCTAAGTCTAAAGATCAGTGCGACTTGACATCTTGTGTAGTTTACGGGATACGGTTTACACTTATGATTTCAGTGTAAATTGCATCCAACTCTACATTAGGTCTTATTCCCTTTTGTGTGCCATGGTACGCCCTGTCCACCTCCACAGGTTCTTACCCACACCATAACGCATGTATTCATAGAAATTCTATTTGTGCAGGGCAGGACATGTAAAAGAAACAATCCAATAGTGTGTACAAAAATAAGATATTTTTTCAGATGCAGAAAGGATCAGAAGAAAAAAATATATATGTGAAATTAGCAAAAATTGTGAATATGTATATATATATATATATATATATATATATATATATATATATATATATATATATATATGAATTATATATAAATTGTGAATGTGTATAAGTTCACAAAACAAATTAGTAAAAACAAGATAAGGTTGAGGTTGCTATTTATTTAAAGACTGCCAAATGCCTCCAAAAGAAAACATATAAAAAACCCTTAAACAGTGCTCTAAACAACCCTATCAATCATTGCTAACCAATAAAACACAAATGGCAGAAAAACAGAAGCTGCAAATGGCACTAATTTCTTTAAATAATGTGCTCATAATACACTATAAAAAACTTGATTCATCCAAAACATATGACCAACATGTAAAGCCATCTAAAATATTTATTGAATACTTAGATTAAAAAAACGGAAGATGAAAAACAGTCATCATTTAACCTTTATTATAACAGAATTCAATTTCTCACAACAATGAAAAATCTGTTAATAGGGAGGGAAGCTTTTCAGATCCCAAATTTTATAGTTCCTTTTTAGCGTCAGACAAAAGTTCCATAACAAGGTAACCTATACTTGGTAATAGTAACCTGTAGTTCCTGAGTTTAATATATATAACTTGGTAGCGTTCTCCTCACTGAAGCACTGTTATAGGAAACAAATTTTAAAATAGTAGCTTGCACAAATTTTCTCTAGAGAATAAAATTACTTTCCAGTTACCTATACGCTAAAATTGTAGCTCAAACAAGGTAGTTGTCAGATCCTCCTATTAGTGGCAATATCAGGTAGCCACCTGTGAATTTTTTCCTCCAAACGCAGTACTGCATTTAGAAACTTGACTTCACTGCAGGTCAGTGTGGTATAACCAATACCCTCAAACAATCTGTGACAACTCTTACCTTCCACTTACGCTTATTCTGGCTAACGCATTTTGTTCTTGTTGAACTTTTTCAAAGCATAAAGGGATGTGCACAGGGTTCCTTATATATTTAACATCCATTTTTACCAGTGAGTGTAACCTGTATCATGTAACCTGTAACCATGTTTTAAATGGTTTTACACTATGTTACATTTTTTCCATTAGATTAAAAGATGTTTTTGATGTACACTTGTATTCTGAAGAGTTCATACCTCAACAACTTATTGGAATACATTGGAATGGTTCAAGAGATACACTTATGAAGTTGGCTTACAGATGAGCAATTTTCCATTGTATAATCATGCTTAATTGAAAAGCAGTGCACACTATTGGATTATTTCTTTTACATGTTCTGCCAGGCATTGAGGGATTTCTTTGAATATGTTATCTTTAGGCTGGAGTGACGTCAGGGACTCTCCCAAATCCGCAGTAGAAAAGAACTTTGGAGTGCGGTGGCGCCAGTTATAAATGTATCATTATTTGGAACTTTTACACCAAACCACAACCATTGTGAGTGCTGAACCAACCCACATCTCCTCGCATGCTGCAACCCTTACACGTATCACTAAATCCCACACATTACATTAGATCATGCGGTTGTCTACATTAGTACACCTACACATTTTACTAAATGCAACATATTAAAGAGTTCTGAACTGCCTACACTGGGATCTATACACACACAATTACCACACATTAGTACACCCACACATTACCAGTCAACCACTTTCTGCACAATCATTATATACAGTTATATCAGACAGAGCCACATTACAATACATTCCCTTACTGTAACTTTCTATCTATTAACCTTCTGTTATGTTCGTCTAGTCGGTATTCAATGAAATTGTCCACTTCGAATTGTGTGGTTCCAACTCACAAAGTGATTTAATAGCAAGAAGCAAAAGAGTAACAATTAATAATATAAGTACAGCCGATTACATATGCAGGTGCTCTGGATCCAGCATACAGTCGTTCAATCCTGAAGTCTGTGGTCTGTATGATAGTCCCAGAGCCCAGTTTATATACGGTTAGTGTTACATTGAAAACCTTAGAGAGGACTTGGCATATTTCCATTAGTTCAGGATTCAAGACTGTCCGGTATAAGGCAGGACATAGGTCAGTTCAGATGATGGTCTCCAAGGGTGGGGGTCAACTCTCCAACAGCTGCATACGTATCTTCCCACCGAAAAGCTGGTTCAAATTGGCCTATTTGCATTATACACACAATACCATTCTGATCATTAATTCCTTATCATCCATAACTAACATACGCAAGGTGCGATCTCTTAGCCGATAGAAAGGGATCTCTGAGGATAAATAAGGGATTAAAATTATTCTAAACATGATATGTTTCCTGTATTCTGAACCTTAGATCTCAATAAAGTGCTTTTAACATTATTATATTTAGCTATTAACTCTATTACATTTGATTATAAACGACTGTGTGTTGGAACTATTTTAAGGTGAACTATTTACAAGTGAATGTGCAAGTGTAAATGTGTGTAGAAGTGTTCGCACGTGTTGTGGTTAAATACGCCCTTCCACGCCATAGCGTGATACTCACAATTTCAGACAAAGACAACCAAATTGATGGATATTAATTTTAAACGACTTCATCCAATTTTTTGACTTCGACACTTCTTAAACATTTTTTACATTTATAGTTGTACTCATGTAAACACTACACAATAGCCTTTCCACAACCAATGAAAACCATCCATCTACCATTATTTGTCACTGTACCTATTCGAAGACACTTTTTTCCAGCTGCAATATGACATCTAACATTAAAGGCACTACAGTAATGTCGGTTTACTCTAACCCTCATGCACACATCTAAAACCAATAACCAGGTCACTTTTGTTAGTGATTAATAAAATTGAATGATTACTAATGTTATTATGTAAAAAGAGAGCTTTAATAGTCATTAGAATTTTAAGAACTGTGAAAACATAATTTACCTTTAATATTATCTACTGTTTCACCAGTGGGTGGAGGGTGAAACAATAGATAATATCAAAGGTAAATTATGTGCATTTAGCACCTTTTGATTCTATACTCTGTTTATGTTTTAATGCTTTTTATTACCTTGGATTGTTATATGTTTGCATTTTTCCAACATCTAAGAGGAGTTCCTCGGGGCATTTCGGTAATAAAATGTATTATTTTATTTTCTGCTTACAAGTTCATCATTAAATGTACTGAAATGAGCTAAAAGCAGGTCCAGTGTTAGTTCTGTGTACATTTATTTTGGACATATTTCTATTTAGTACATTGGTTCTATTTAATATATTAGTTATATGTGCACTTTGTGACGTTTATAATTTTTGTGTGTATCACAGCTTAATAAGGAGATACTTATGTACACACTTGAACAGATTTGCATTTATGTTTGGTGAGTGAGCCTAAGGAGTAGATTTACTAAAACCTCTAAAAAGAAAAAGTGGAAGTGTTGCCCATAGCAACCAATCATATTCTAGCTCATTTATCTAGTATATTCTGGAAAATGATTGCTAGAATCTGATTGGCTGCTATGGGCAACACCTCCACCTTTCCTTTTTCAAAGTTTTAGTACCCCTTAGGCTCACTCGCCAAACATAAATGAAATTGTTCATCTACTCATACACTTTGAACTCATTAATGAACACTTTTGAAGCTGCCGTAGATCAGTTAGTGCCAGAATTGTTCTGACCTACTATATAGCAATTGTGTTTTAATAGGTAAATTGTATAATTGTAAACATATCCACAAACTGTTGGTCGAAATATTTATTTAGTGCAAATAGCAAAAAGTGACTAATGTGCCAAGGTATACTATAGTATCTAAAGGTTTTCTTCGCAGCTGTTATAAGATTGACATACCAGTGACAATTGTGTGTAAACGAGACAGAGTGTCACAAAAAGGAATATTTGTTTTATAACATCATAATTGCCATGCTATCGGAGATGTAGGAAAACAGATTTACTAGAAAGACAGACTGTAAATGTGCATACCTCGGTAATAAGAGGTAAGAACAATTTACTGACAACTACACCTCTTCTAATGTGCCTAAGCGTGTCCTTCAATGGTTCCAACCTGCCTTGTGACATTTCAATAAGGTTTATTTTTATGATGACAGTTCCCTGTTTAGACCTCTCCCTGTTCTCAGTAAAATGATCTTTCCACAAGTACTGCTCATTTGGACCGCTCATTTAATCTTTTAAAACACATTTTTGCACAAATGTTTAATTATCCCCTCTTATTAATTTCATTTGTAAGTTCAGACCATGCTCATGTACACTGTAGTAGCGACTACAAATATGGCAAACTGGATTGTGGAACTTGAGCCTCGGCATTAGAGCACGTAGACATGTCCTTACGTCTGAGGAAGACAGCAGAAGTTAAACATAGTAGATAAATTAAGACCAGGGTAAGCAGAACTATGTCTTTGGGTCTCAATTTTAAATGTAAAGAAGTCCAAATTAATTAATTAAGGAAGTTCTTAGATAACGACTTTGCAACCATCTAGTTGCCTACTTTCTCTAATTTCAAGTGACAGGTTTAAAGGATTTGTAAAAACAAATATGTAGAAGGATATGAATAGTCATAAAGAAAATATATTAACATATAAATAAAGAACCCAGAATCGCAGGACAATATTAGTATTTAGGAGAGAGCCAGGGAGACTCTTAGATTAAGCACTGGTGAACAGTGCAGAAATTGGAACAGTGTATTGTCCCTCTGGTATACCTGGTATATTACCTAAGATGAGTAGCAGTTCTCACCAATCCAGTATGTTTGTGACCGGCTCCATAAATTTCCAGATGTGTGCTACGTATAGGTAATCTTTGATGTCTTTCTCTACACTGTAGCAGCTTCGTCAGAATGAAACTGCTATAGTGCAGAGAAACACAAAGATTTCTTATACTTGGGTAACAGCACACATCTGCATTTGGATGCCATGTGGAATTATATCACACTGGAAGTAAGGAAGTATTTTATTGAAGACTTATGTAGCCTGTTACAAATATACTAGAGTGGTGAGAACTAACTGACGGTCATTTATTTGCTAATACAGCTGAGGGACAATTGACTCTTGATCTTAATACAGCTCACTAGTGTTTAATCTAAGAATCTCACTGGCACTCTCCTAAATAGTGATATTGTTCTGTCACTTTATGTTCCTTATTTACATGTTCCTTATGAATATTTTTATGCTTTTATATATTTTTTTTGTTTTAATGTAATTTTACGATATGTGCTATTGCCGGAATAATATCATTATTTTTTAATAATAGAATCTATTATATTTTTATATACTGATTTGTTTCTGACATAATCATTCAATATTTTTAAGAGGATTCTGAGGCCACACAAGGCGGTTGTTGGACTTTTACGATTAACTTATAACAACACTTGCTATCTATCTTCTCCTCTGCCTTTTACAAACATTTACCTTCTTGCTTTCAGAATCAGGTGGTAGGGGCTCTCTTTGGTGAGCTTACCTTGGACGTCTGCGCTTGACGGGAGTTTCTTAGGGATCGGTGCTGCCGTTACAGATTCTTCGGGTTTTCCGTTTTCCGATCTTGTTGCTTGTCTTTTTGTTTTTGCCGTGGCGCAACCTGGGGAGAGAGAAGAGAGAAAAAGAGAGAAAAAAGAGGGGTGGGGGGAGAGAGAGAGGGGGGGAGGGGGTGGGGGGGCAGGGATGGTGTGTGGAGAACACAGTACAGGACGGTACCAGCAATATACTCCTGGGGCTTAATGTAGGTTATAGCTCTTTTGCTGGTGTGGGTCTATAACTCTTTGCCCTGTTTACAGCCCTAATTGCACTGTATATTGTGGTGGTTAGGTACCTCCTATGAGGGATGTGGCTAGTGGTAAGTGGGAGGGGGGGTTAAGGAGCTCTTGGTTGGCTAGAGCTAATTATAGAGGCAGTATGTTTTGTGATAGCCTCTTAGGAATGTGCTGTGATGCGTTCTCTAATGTTTGAAAATGGCACTTGAATTGACTATGTGTTTTTTGCAAAGGGGGGGTTTCTCGTGAGGTGCTGGTGTGATTGCTTTTGCTCAAGAAGCTCTTACAAGAGCAGTTAGGTAGTCGTCAGGCGGTCTCTCGGTCCTGTAGTACGGGCACTGCAGTCAGAGGGTTTTGTAGCGTATCCCAAGCGGTATAGTTACTGTAGTCAAACGGGTTTGCTGGTAGCGCTTGTGGATATTTTACAATTGTGGCTTGATGGTATTAATGGGGTTTTGGTGCAGAATTGGTGCAGATTTTATGGGGGTTCTTTCTGGTTTGGGGGCCTAAACGGTCCGTGGTGGGTGTGCTATCTTGCTAATTTGTACTGGCAATTGTTTGCCAGATATTTTATGGTTTATTCTGGGGTTGGGAGCTGGCCGCTAATATATAAGCTTTTTCGATGATAAATTAGGTCCCCGTTTCCTGCCCGGCTAGCTGGTAATAAGGGTAAATAAATTTTTTAATTGTTTTATTTTAATTTTAAATTTTTAGGGGTGCACATCGATATGTATGGGGATGCTAGTTATTGCGGGGACCTATGTGCCGTAGGGGCATAATGGTGTGGGGTATAATTGCTTATAGACTGATATACCTTATGGGAGCTTGTCATTGGGTGGCAGTTGGGGGGTGGGGAAGTTGTTATGGGGGCGGAATGTTTTGGTTTCGTGCAGTAAGAGGCCCGGTTAATGGTAATATTATTTTGATGATTAATTTTGATTGGTATATTGTTTTCTTAGGGGAGTTATGTACTAGGGTGTTATAGGTGGAGTGAATAAAGAGGTTAGGTATTTTATTATTAATTTTTTTTTTTTTGGGGGGGTGGGGGGATATGCTAGCTATGTTATTTGGTGTTGTTTGTAATTGATAATGATTTGGATGGGGGCCCAAATCTGTTTTTATGGGTTGACAGATTATTGGGTGGAATTGCATATCCTATTGGGATATTAGGAGGGGAGAGAATGGGGCGGGGGGGGGTTGGGGGTTTGGGGGAGGACGGGACAAGGGGTTGGGAATAAATACTTACAGAAAGAATCCTAGATCAAAGTCTATGTTGAGGCCTTTTCGTGTGAGGGTCCCTAGTGTGTGAATCCATCTAGCTTCTTCCTTTGAAATTAGCTTGATGTAGTCTCCTCCTCTCCATGGTTTGTGGATCTGTTTAATCCCTATGAATTTTAGTCCTCAACAAATTAGAAGACAACATCATCCTGACAAAACAGAAAAAGTTCCACAGAGACTACATAGACTACCAAGAAGGAAAAACACACGGCAAGTTCTTGCTGCAACAAACAAAGAACACCACAAAACAACAAAAAATGACACGTCCCACACCAACAACACCCCACCCACCTCTCCAAAGAAACAAAACACCAAAAAGACCACCACTCATCCCATCACTACCAAGATACTCCAACCAACACAGAGAATACAAACCACCAAACGCCAGAAATTTCACTTACGAGAACCGAAACCACCAAACAGCAAGACAACACTACATGGAAGGAAAGAGATCTCACGAAAACTACTTACGTTCAGAACAAGAAAAAATAATGACCACTATCCAAGACCTGAACATCACCACCCACGGAAGTCAAAACCAAGACATAGAAGTAGAAGAATCTTTGGAACATTTTTTAGAATTTCTCCAGAAGCAACCAGATCCACCTTACCAACCACCAAGCACACCAGCACTAAAAAGAATAACACCATCCACAGACTCAGAAGAGGAAAAAGATGAGGACAACTGGCAAAAAGAAGAACCAGGAAACGCACAGAAAAAGAAGAGATAAAACCGGAAGGTATCTTCAACCTCAGCGACCTCATTTTGACCAACCACCTGACCACACTTCTAAACAAAGGTTTGAAATTCGCACCCAAAAACAAGATCGACAAATTTGACACTCACATAGATCTTCACAAATTCACAAGAAAACTCTGCCTGAAAAAATTCTTCAACAGAGGTAGCAAGGAAATGGAACACAGAAACGACAAAAAAGAAAACTCGCCATACATCCACACGCACCTAAAAACCAAGTCCAACTTCTTCCCGCAACACATGAAAGGAGCATACATCAAAACCTTCGAAACCCTAGTTGAGAAAGACCTCGAGAAACTCAAACAGAAAAAGGTAAGACTTCCTAACCTCTCTCAACAGGAGAAACGAGCCCTTAAAGACCTGAAAGAGAACAAGGACATAGTTCTGAAACCAGCTGACAAGGGAGGCGGTATAGTTATCCTCAATAAATCAGACTACCTAGATGAAGCCAAGAGACTCCTAAGTGATAAATCAACATACAAACAATTGGAACAAGACCCCACTAACAAGTACCACAAAGAACTCCAAAGATTACTTAACAAAGGACTAAAAGATGGAATACTAAACAAGAATGAACACACCTACATCTCCACACCACATCCAAGGATCCCAGTATTCTACTACTTACCAAAGATCCACAAGAACACAGAAAAACCACTAGGAAGACCTATAGTATCCGGAATAGAGTCACTTACCAGTAACCTATCAGAATATATAGATTACTTCCTACAACCCCTGGTAAACACACAAAGGAGCCACCTCAAGGACACGACACAAATCTTGAAGATTTTGAACGAAATCAGCTGGAAAGAAAACTACACTCTAGTCACATGTGATGTCACTTCCCTCTATACCATCATCGACCACAAAAAAGGTTGCGAACACAGCAAACACTACCTGGAAAAAAACCAGGACATACCACTAAACCAAGCCACCTTCATCACAGAAGCCATCAACTTCATTCTCAACCACAACTACTTCTGGTTCGAAGACAAATACTACAAACAGACCACAGGCACCGCAATGGGTACGAAATTCGCGCCAAAATACGCAAACCTCTACATGGCGAAATGGGAGGAAGACACCATCTGGAACAACAATCCCCACAGCGACAACATAGTAGTATGGAAAAGGTATATAGATGACATCCTATTCATATGGAAAGGCAACGACATGGAGCTCCACTCTTTCCTAGTGTATATCAACAACAACGACCTCAACCTGAGTTTTACCTCCAGCAAGAAAGAAGTAAATTTCCTGGACCTTACCATCTACGTCAAAGACAACACCATCCAAACCAAAACTTACCTGAAACCGGTTGACTGCAACAGCTATATACCAGCAAACAGCAATCATCACAAAACATGGCTAAAGAATATCCCAGGAGGACAATTCAGAAGATTAAGAAGAAATTGCTCCACTAGGGAAACCTCCAGAGAACAAGCAGAAACAATGAAACAGAAATTCAGAGATAGGAACTACGACCAAGATGACCTGGAAAAAGAACTAGGAAAAGCAGAAAATCTAAAGAGAGAAGAACTACTTCACTACAAACCCAAAGAAACAAAAGAAGATATCACACCTCTCTTCATCACAAACTACCACAGCCACCATAGAAAACATCCTAAAAAAGCACTGGCACATCCTACTGGAAGACGAACAACTAAAGGAACACCTACCACTGAAACCAAGGATAGTATACAGGAAGGCAAGGAACCTAAAGAACATGGTAACAGCCAGCTTCATCCCCACCAACGACAAAGAAAAGAAAAACAAGGAGACTTGGATAAAAGAAGGGAAGAAAGGATACTACCACTGCAACAGATGCCTGGCGTGCAGAACAACGAAGCAAAGTTCCACCAACCAACAACAGAATTCACATCAAACACAAACACAAAATAGAAGACAAAATGACCTGCGACTCCACAGGTATAATCTACCTACTAGAATGCAATTATACCCCACACCATTATGCCCCTAGCATCCCTATACATATCGCTGTGCACCCCTAAAAATTAAAATTTTTATTTACCCTTATTACCAGCTAGCCGGGCACGAAACGGGGACCTAAATTATCATCGAAAAAGCTTATATATTAGCGGCCAGCTCCCAACCCCAGAATCAACCATAACATATCTGGCAAACAATTGCCAGTACAAATTAGCAAGATAGCACACCCACCACGGACTGTTTAGGCCCCCAAACCAAAAAGAACCCCCATAAAATCTGCACCAATTCTGCACCAACACCCCATTAATACCATCAAGCCACAATTGTAAAATATCCACCAAAAAACAGAACAATATAAACTTAACTTTTCACCCCCTCACTATTCACTCCACCAATAATACCCTAGTACATAGCTCCCCTATGTACACCGCTGAGGACCTATCTAAAATTAAAATATTAACGACATTTACTAATATTACCTTGCAATCCGTCCTCCTTCTGCACGGAACCCAATTAGCCCGCCCCCTTGATATCCACCACCTGACTCCCCACCCCCAGCTGCCACCCAATGGCAAGCTCCCATAAGTTTTATCAGACCATAAGCATATAAACGCCAAACATTATGCCCCGAACAGCACAGAGGTCCCCACATTAACTAACATCCCCAACTGATCGCTGTGCACCTAATAATAATAAAAAATAAAAACAAACAAAATCTTAACCCTATTTTAGCAGCTAGCTAGGCAAGAAATAGGGATCCTTAATACCATTGAATAAGCTTATATAATTAGCGGCCAGCTCCCAACCCCAGATTCAATCAGGCAATATCTGGCAAAATTGCCATTATCATTAACAAGCTAGCACAGCCCATAACGGACCTTTTAGGCCCCATAATAATACAAACCCCCTTAATACCTGCTCCAAGTTTGCACCAACATCCAAATTATAAAATCCACGGAATAAACAACATCCACCCCCCGCTAGTCCCAGAGCCCCCCCTCCCCCCATGCTCCTTTTCCCCCCTCCCTTTCCGGAAGACCATTACAGTATAAAAACACAAGGAAACCGTAAAGCCACATCCCTGACGAAGTCTAAGGACGAAACACGTTGGCCCCACACACCCCGCAAAGCGACTCCCTGAACACTCACCTCTACCCCTTGAAACACAACTCTAACAACTCTCCAGGATCGAAGGGTAAAGCAGGGAACCGAAGAAAAAACTGAGCCCACAGTGGAACGCAGAGTGCCCTCCACCAAAACCGGAAGTCCGGCACAAGTGCTACCAGCAAACCCGTTTGACTACAGTAACTATACCGCTCGGGATACGCTACAAAACCCCCTGACTGCAGCGCCCATACTACAGGACAGAGAGACCGCCTGACGACTACCTAACTACTCTTGTAAGAGCTTCTTGAGCAAAAGCAATCACACCAGCACCTCACAAGAAACCCCCCCCTTTGCAAAAAACACATAGTCAATTCAAGTGCCATTTTCAAACATTAGAGAACGCATCATAGCACATCCCTAAGAGGCTATCACAGAACATACTGCCTCTATAATTAGCTCTAGCCAACCAAGAGCTCCTTAACCCCTCCTCCCACTTACCACATCCCTCATAGGAGGTACCTAACCACCACAATATACAGTGCAATTAGGGCTGTAAACAGGGCAAAGAGTTATAGACCCACACCAGCAAAAGAGCTATAACCTACATTAAGCCCCAGGAGTATATTGCTGGTACCGTCCTGTACTGTGTTCTCCACACACCATCCCTGCCCCCCCACCCTCCCCTCTCTCTCTCCCCCCCCACCCCTCTTTTTTTCTCTCTTCTCTCTCCCCAGGTTGCGCCACGGCAAAAACAAATTTTTTTTTTACCTTCTTGCTGCCTAACATATTTTACCATCATTTTTCGCTCTTGTACATTAGGTTAATATATGCTATTGTATGTCTTGCATATTTATGTTAATAATGAAGTTTTTAATATAATCTAGACAGATTATTTTTAAATGTCGCCAGGTGGGTTGTTAATAAATTATAGAGGAAGAGCCATCTGATTTAAATGGTTAGCGTACACATATATAATGTTATCAAGCTTATCATGTTTAGCCAACAGGTAATAGGCTCATCTGCACCCTCTCCACAGGGAATCAATGGTCCACAACCACCATAAGGGAGGATATCTAGGGAATAGATCTTATCAGCTGTCCACCTATCATAGCCTGTCTACCACCCCCCAGTCCTATCTCCTTTAGTGCTACCACCGTAGGAATATTGAGGGGAATATAACCTGTGATTGGGAATTGAAAGATGCGTGTGATTTGGTGACTAGGAACTGCACTTCCTTTCCAGGTATAGACTGTGACCGCGATTCAATATGACTCCATGGCTTTGTGCATTTGCTAAAACGGAAAGGCATTGTGCTGGTTCTACATTGCAGTTGAAGAGCAACTATCAGGCCGAATGGCTGTGAACCTTGAAAGAGACACCGGAAGACCCTGCGACCGCATGTGTCACGGCTCTGAGGTTTTATGCAGATCCCCTGCCTCACTATCGAGGATGGTGGAGGCAGAATACAATAATATTCACAGGATAAGTTCACGGTTTACAAGCATCAATGATGACACAAGAGAAAGTAGTAGTGCTGCAACGTAGTGTATTGAATATTGGTACAACAGGACTAAATATATATATATATATTGGCAGAGATGAATACACAGCATGAGATGAGATGATATACAGTTCAACGCAGAGATGATAACCAAGAATACTAGGATCAAATAGAGAACCACGCAGCAGATGAATGTTAGTCACTGGTACAGCATACAGTCCAGACAGAGTAGTATATAGAACTTAGCTGATCCGAGAGTAGAGATGACTCAACATAGCAGCTGGTTCTGGAATCGCTGATTCTATTTAAGTAAAGCAGTAAGCGTTAAACATCACCCAAGGACTTGGATGAACACTGACACGTGCAGTAGAATGTTGCCTAGAAGTAGCAGAGACGTGAGTAGTATCTGAATCATGCGTAGAACTACAGGTAACAGGATTCGTTGTAACTGCAGTGGTAAGTTCGCTGTAGTATGGAGCAACTGAACAGAGACACGAAACTTGAGCCCAAGTACTAGCCACCGGCACAACAAGTAGTTCACAATAACAGTCCAGTAACCGGGTAACAGCAGAGTAAGGATAACCAGTGTCAGACATGGAACTACAGGTGACAGGTAACTTGATAGTAGCTCTAACAGCGAGATGCAGCGATCTTAGCCAGCCAGCAGTAAAG
Source organism: Mixophyes fleayi (assembly GCF_038048845.1). Taxonomy (NCBI): domain Eukaryota; kingdom Metazoa; phylum Chordata; class Amphibia; order Anura; family Limnodynastidae; genus Mixophyes; species Mixophyes fleayi. Next base: position 263,038,734 of record NC_134402.1, read on the forward strand.
TTGAACCAATAGATAAAGCACAGGTTTAGCGACAACTCACGATACTCGTTCAGCGTGCAGATGAATAGCGGAGAGAAGTTCCAGCTTGCAGGTGAACAGCGGTGAGGAGTTTGCAACTTGTAGATGAACAGCGGTAAGAAGTTACAACTTGCAGGTGAACAGCGGTGAGGAGTTTGCAGCTTGCAGGTGAACAGCAATAGTAGATTCAGCAAGCAGCGTGGAACTACAAGTACCAGGTACAATGGTTGTAGATGCAGAAGTCCAGTACACAGGTAACAGCAATAGTAGATTCAGCAAGCAGCGTGGAACTACAAGTATCAGGTATAATGGTTGTAGATGTAGAAGTCCAGTACACAGGTAACAGCAGTAGTAGATTCAGCAAGCAACCTGGACCAAAGCAGACTGAGTAACACGAAGAACAGGCAATTAGCCCATAACCTTGGGAGGTAAATATAGTGCTCCAGGACCAATGAGGTTTAGGGAGAGGTCCTGATCACAGTAACTAGGAACACCTGTGAAAGTAATGTCTCTGAAGCAGAAGCAAGCAGGATCATGGGAAAGTCACAGCGCCGGCACCTGACTATGGGATCGGCGTGTGACAGCATGCTTACCTATGTGTGAATTTTAGCATCCACCTGGTGGACTGTATCTCCGCATAACCTATAGTGTTGTTACCCAATAAAGCTGCGTTTTGATTGCAACAATTTGCCTAGGTGATTTCCGAGAGCCCACTACAGTATTTACAATAATTATTAAAGCATTGCTGCTTTTTCTTTTGTTTCTTGAGTTACAATTTAAGAGATACAACTTTAGACAGAAACTTGATGCTCATCTAACAATTAACCAAATTAGTGTCTACTAGGTTGTTTTTTCCATTTTATCTATTAAAAGATTTGTCCTTAGATATTTTTGCCCCAGAAAGTCCCTATTTTTCACTATTGAGCATTGATTATTTTTCAGTATTGATCAATTGTTCAGTAAAGTTCTTATGTTTCTGCTTTTTATAATAATTCTTACGATTTCTATTATCTAGTCTTTTGAAGAGAGCATTTATGGAAAACAGCTATTAAAAATGTAAAATTTGCACTATCATGACTTCAGTGTAGCGGACATGGTAGGGATTGTTATGCTCCAAAGTCCTCTGAAACAGTATCATGTGTAACCTGCATAGATGTTTAGGATTAGCAGCAAAGTGTCCTGGGAACATACATTAATATTTTGGAACTACGATGTAAGCATTCCATAATACACATTCATATGTTGGATAATATACAGATAAATGTGACTTTCTACTGCCAGACCTCATATTTGCAGGGCTGGACAAATATTTTATGCTTGGACTTTTTGTCCTTCTAAACAAATCCTTTAAGCATCTTGTCTAATTCTTGGATAATAGGTATATAATATTGTTTCACTGCTTTTCCCCCTAGTAGTTAGCTTAATTGAAAGGTCTTAAATTAGCTTGACTAGTTTTACTGAATGTATGTACAGTTACTACCTAGATTCCAAACAAATATTAAGTGCCTTTTTCTGAGCTCAAATAATCTTGAAACGGAGACATATCTGACTGTATAAAATCTGCATTATAAATAAAAAACCCTGTTTAAAATGTATGTTTTTTTAGGGAAATTAATTTTGAAGCAAAACTACTTTCACAAAGTGAGCTGGCGGAGTCTGCAGCGTGTTTCATTTTCATCCATACATTTTATTAGATTCACATTTTAATGGTTTCAGTTCTGCCTTTTGAAAAAGAAAACAAATGGAATATGTAGTGCTAAAGTATGCACAAAAGCATGAATATCAAATGCAATCAATTTTTCAGGTGAGTGGATCATGCATTAGCCCAGTTGTGTGTGTGTGTGAGTTTATGGATTTTGTAGGAATGCAACTTGTTTTTAAATGTGTGTGTTTTTTGTACATTACTTTTATGTTTATCCATTAGACAATGGACTAATCTTTTATTTGATGTATGAGTATTGTAGGGGTGGCATTACCGTGTTTCCCCGATAATAAGACCTAGTCACTTTATAAGCCCTACCCTAAATTCCCTTCCTACAGCTAAAATAAGCCCTACCCCGAAATTAAGCCCTATCACGAGTGCCATTTTCCCGACGCTCCGATACGGTACACACTGGTACACTATTCGCCCACCTTTCCTGACATGGATGCCGCGATTTTGCGCCGGCATCCAATAACAGGCTGCAGCAGTGAGCGTGCTCCTCTTCCTTCCCCCTGACGTGCCAGTGCCATTGTTGAGAGCCGCGGAGGAGAGCTGAGACGCGAGGCAGGAGGCAGGACACAGAAAAAAACAGGTATGCAGCACTGAGGGGGGGCATGATGGGGATAAAAGGAGCACTGAGGAGGCATGATGGGGATAAAAGGAGCACTGAGGGGGCATGATGGGGTTAAAGCAGCACTGAGGGGGCATGATGGGGTTAAAGCAGCACTGAGGGGGCATGATGGGGTTAAAGCAGCACTGAGGGGCATGATGGGGATAAAAGGAGCAATGTCAATGTTAATTATAATAAGCCCTACCCTGAAAATAAGCCCTATGGTGTGTTTTTGACCAAAAAAAAAAATAAGACAGTGTCTTATTATCGGGGAAACACGGTAGTTACCATTTCTGATTTGATTTTTGACTTACTCTGTCTTTGCCCAGTGTCTTGTGGTGCGGTTTACAGATTATAGTTTTTCAGCTGGAGTGTAGCTACTGTATTTAGAATGGAGACACTATATGTAGCACTGGAGGGCATATTCAATTAGCCACGACATCACGGCTATGCTTTTTGTTATTACGATAGCTCAACATCGCAGATTTCCTTTCCTTTTCATAGGGTTGCGTGATGTTGCCGTAATGCAAAGTGCCTTCGGGTCCAGTCGCTTCTCGCTTCATTGAATATGCCCCTAAGTAATCAGCTGGCTAGCAGATAGGCTGGTAATATTTTTCAAATAAAACTAACATATGGAATGTTGAGTGTGTTTGTGAATGCTATATTGAATGTAATTGTTGTGTATTATAATTAGGGATGTGCACCGGCGACTTTTGGTGTCTCGTGTTTTGTGTTTTGGATTCGGATTTTCTCGATGTTTTGGGTTCGGATTTGTTTCGCAAAACACCTGCCGAATGGTTTTGGCTCGGATTTAAGGTTTTGGATTCGGATTTTTTTTGAAAAAAGCATAAAAAGTTCAAAAATCAAGTTTTTGGGCTTATTTTCACTCCTACGCTATTATTAACCTCAATAGCATTCAATAGCAATCCTTTCCACTAATTTACAGTGTATTCTGAACACCTCACAATATTGTTATTAGTCCAAAACGTTGCAACGAGGTATCTTTCTGGACTGCGTAGTGGAGTGGTCCCCACAATATAATAAGAAAACCATCAACTGGTCTTAATCACACCAAAAAATGTACCTGGACTGCGTAGAGGAGTGGTCACCACAATATAATAAGAAAACCATCAACTGGTCTGAATCGCACCAAAAAATGTACCTGGACTGCGTAGAGGAGTGGTCACCAAAATATAATTTAAAAACCCTGAACTTGTATGATTCGCACCAATAAATGTATCTGCACTGCGTAGAGGAGTGGTCACCACAATATAATAAGAAAACCATCAACTGGTATGAATCGCACCAAAAAATGTACCTGGACTGCGTAGAGGAGTGGTCACCACAATATAATTTAAAAACCCTCTAATGATCTGAATCGCACCAAAAATTGTACCTGGACTGCGTAGAGGAGTGGTCCCTACAATATAATTAAAAAACCCTCCACGGGTCTGAATTCCCAAAAAAAAGTTTCTTGACTGCGTAGTGGGGTGGCCCCGGTACACAACTTTTTACCGGGGCCACAACATAATTAAAAAACACTCCACGGATCTGAATTCTACCAAAAAAGTTTATGGACTGCATAGTGTAGTGTTCCCCACAATATTATTTAAAAATTTTGCAGCAACAGTCAACGTTGTTTAATATCTGATACACCTCTATCTGGACTGCATAGTGAAGTGGCCCCGGTACTAAATTTGGTACCGGGGCCACAATACCCCCTCCAACTTCCAAGTGTAGTGTTTATAACATATAAACACTATAGTAGTTCTAGCACGTCAATACCTCTTGTTTTAAATTATGACAGGGCATTTTACTTTTGGTTTAATTTTTTGAATTTGTTGACATTTTGTTTTACTTTTTGAACATGGCAAACGACTGTTGAATGGTCACATAATGCCAAAAAAAAGAGTTGCAAGATGGAGTTGTCCTTGGGCCCTCCCACCCACCCTTATGTTGTTGAAATAGGACATGCACACTATAACAAACCAATCATTTCAGCGACAGGGCCTACCAAACAACTGTGGCTGAAATGATTGGTTTGTTTGGGCCCCCACACCAAAAAAACAATTCATCTCTCCCTGTACAAACTAAACAGGCTCTACTGAGGAAAGATGTCGTCCTCATCCTCAACCTCTGATTCCTCTCCCCCTACAGTGTGTACTTTCTCCTCCTCACACATTATCAATTCGTCCCCGCTGGACTCCACAACCACAGGTCCCTCTGTACTATCTGGAGGGCAGTGCTGTACTTCATTGAGGAATTGATTATTAATTTTTATAAACATCATTTTTTCAATGTTGTGAGGAAGCAACCTCCTTCGCCGCTTACTGACCAGGTTCCCCGCTGCACTAAAAACTCTTTCCGAGTACACACTGGAGGGGGGACAACTCAGGTAAAATAGAGCCAGTTTGTACAGGGGCTTCCAAACTGCCTTTTTTTCCTGCCAGTAACAATATGGGCTGTCTGACATGTCTATTTGGATGGTGTCAGCAAAATAATCCTCCACCATTTTTTCTCTTGTGACAGCATCCAATGCAGCAACAGTAGACATGTCTGCAATGATTGGCAGGTCCTTCAGTCCGGACCAGATGTTATCAGCATCCCCGCCAGCGGGTCTTTTAGGAAAACTGAGCTTTTTCCTCCAAATTTTTGTTTTCCATTATATGTAGCACAAGAGAGCGTACCCCTAAGCCACACACACTCGGCAAAGCCTTTAAAAATTATATGCGGCACAGGAGAGTACCACTGGACTTATACTGCAGAATCAGTGAACTTTGTAATATTGCAGTACCACTAGACTTATACTGCAGAATCAGTGAACTTTGTAATATTGCAGTACCACTGGTGGACTTATACTGCAGAATCAGTGAACTTTGTAATATTGCAGTACCACTGGACTTATACTGCAGAATCAGTGAACTTTGTAATATTGCAGTACCATTGGTGGACTTATACTGCAGAATCAGTGAACTTTGTAATATTGCAGTACCAATGGACTTATACTGCAGGATTGTTTTTGGATATTTTTTTTTAATTTCTTTTTTTTTATAATTATTTATTTTAATTTTTTTTTATAACTTTTTTTAATTTTTTTTATAACTTGGGAATAATGGGGAAATAACAATGCCCTTAGAAGGACAGAGCACAGGACACAGCACCACTGGACTGAACAGGACACAGCACAGGACCCAGCAGCACCACTGAACTCAGAAGGACAGAGCACAGGACACAGCACCACTGGACTGAACAGGACACAGCACAGGACCCAGCAGCACCACTGAACTCAGAAGGACAGAGCACAGGACACAGCACCACTGGACTGAGCACAGCACAGCACAGGATAAAGCAGGGCAGAAGACCACCTAACACAACCTCCCTCTACCCTGATCAATGCCTGAGTGAAGATGGCGGCGGCCAGCGGGGAATTTATAGAATCCGAGTATCGCGAGATCCGACAACGGGATTATGACTCGGAGCCTCGCTTTCAGTTTTGCAATTGGCGGGAATACCCGGATCTGTCTCGGATCCGGCTCGGATCGGCAAGGTTCGGGTGGGCTCGGATTTCAGATATCCGAGCCCGCTCATCCCTAATTATAATAGAAAAATACTACATTGCATCAAGTAGATACATATTTATGCTATTTATGTTTATTTGATAGAATACACATACATAATAAAAGCAAAAAAACAAAACAATACAATTGTGCCAGATGCCTTTATTTTAGGGTGAGTCACTATTCAGAGAATGGTTTAGAAGATTTTACACCACAGAGATATAAATCAGAAGCAATATGTACTACAAATGCAGCGAAAAAGTAAAAAAATTAATCGGACATGGCACAGTAGAATGAAGATAAAATATAGCCACTAGCCAAAAAAAGCTACGAAATTTCAAGGAACAAGTGCAAATTTAGCCACTGGGGTTGCTAGTTATAATATGCTATTAATGTAATCCTCTATAGAAAACCCAGTGTCATGCATTTAGTGCCCTCAATGGCAGATATCAAGTCACAAGCATAGGATCACTGACATATGGGATTTTTTCACAAGATGATATACCAACCAAGTTGCAATAAGTACAAGAGGTGGAGAATAAATTTAAACTATTGCTAAAAAGCTTAGTGATGTGGCGAACAGACCCACAAGAAACAATATAAGACTGACAACTTACAATTTCTCAATATGGCTGTCTAAGCTATTTGCTCATAAGAGGAGATTTTATGCTCTGAAAAGGAAAGGAACCCACAGGATGAGCATTTTAAAGAATACACAGGGATCTAAACCAAGACTGGCTACATTATGCCTTCTTGATTATGTTGAATCTAAATCAGATTGTTCACCTGTAAGTGTCAGTTTATCAGTTTATGAGCTCATCAGCTGGAGAGAATTAAATACACAGCAAGTTCTGTGTGTACAATTAGCTCTGATTTATTAGTTATAAGTCCATATCTATATAGTACAAAATCACTTATTACAGAAAACTACGCCCCAAAAGGTTTTAACCACTCAAGCTTCCTCTACACAGATCTTGCTACATTCTGCCATTTTCACAAAAGAATTCTCCCCAGGGGGAGTTGGTCTATCTCCTTCTGCTATATCCAAGGTCATGGGCATAGTTTCTTGCAAACAATGAATAATACCTACAAGCTAGCTGTAACTAATCTGTCTTTAAACTATAAGAGAACAAAATGGCTATAAGGCAACAAGATGGCGTCAGTTTAGCAAAATCACATGTCTCAATTACAATGAAAAAGCCATACTGGGAACAGATTTTAGAAGAAATGACATTATGAAATAATATTTATCTTTTCATTAATCAACCAAACTATCTTAAAAGTTTTACCAGAAATGCCATGCATCCTTTCATGTCACTGCATTGTCTGGGGCTTCACTGAAGAATTGAAAAAGGAGACAGCTTACCCACATCATGACATCCAATGCCTGAACCCAGAGTGATAATTCATCATTCTGTAGGTAACTTTATGCTATGAGTTTCATTTTTTGCTCCTCTGGATAACTAAACTGTGCTTTTGGATTGCTGACAGCATTGTATTTTATAAAATCATATTTTAAGTAAAACATTTTTGTTTTTGTTTTTAGACCAGGGGCTAGATTTACTAAGCTGCGGGTTTGAAAAAGTGGGGATGTTGCCTACAGCAAACAATCAGATTCTAGCTGTCATTTTGTAGAAGGTACTAAATAAATGAAAGCTAGAATCTGATTGGTTGCTATAGGCAACATCCCCACTTTTTCAAACACGCAGCTTAGTAAATCTAGCCCCAGGTTTTGTTTTAGCATACATTGTGTAAGTTTTCTATTTGAAATAATTTTCAGTCTGGATTTCACTTACATTTTTCCGTACCACTTAACTTCATCACAATGGGGGTAAATGTGGATACTGAACAATGAATATTTGCAGGATTGTTATATTTTCCTTTTATTCAGGATTTATATCCCTATCAACAAAGCATTTAATATTAATCCACATAGGCATGTTCTCAAGGTTTTATGCTACTCTATGAATACATATTTAAAGAGAATGCAGGGGCGCACGCAGGGGGGGGTTTCTGGGTCTCCAGAAACCCCTCCCCTCCGCTAAAAAAGTGCCCTACATAGCGGCACTATACTATACAGCAGCCACGGCGCTGTCAAAGAAGCGTTTACGGCACCGCTGCAGATGCTTCTATGACAGCGCCGTGGCTGATGTATAGTACAGTGCTGCCGAAACGGGGCTGCTGTGCATGCGCGGGTGCATGCGCGGCAGCTCTCTTGCTTTTTTTTTGGGGGGTGGAGGGGAAACCCCCCCTTAAAAATCCTCTGTGCGCCCCTGGAATGCTTCACCAAATTGTTTAATATTAAGATAATACTTGGTTTTCTAGAATAACAGAGGATTGTGTTGCTTTCCTCAACAATTTACACCTGCTAAACAATATGGACCTGAGTCATTAAGGAGAGCAAAGCAAAAAAAGGAGTAAGTTTGATCCTAGACAAATCACGTTACAATGCAAGGGGTGCAAATTAGATTATTATTTTGCACATAAGTGAAATACTGGCTACTTTTTCATGTAGCAAACAAATACTTGATAGCTTTATTTATACACTGAAATGTAAAGTTGATCTAGGACATGCCCTACCCCAACTATAAATCTGTCCCCACATTTTAAATTTACCTCCCCCTCCAATGCAACATGGTTTTGCCCAGGTGCAAAGTTACTCCTTTTTTATGCTTTACTCTTTTTAATGACTCAGGCCCTATATGACATCTATACTTCCGCAGTCCTGGACTTCATGCTGGACTGTTTTATTTCATATTTGGTTCATTTGACTGTAGAGTATTTTAAACCTGGCTAAAAGAAAAATAAATTTGTGCTAAAATCCATATTTCCATTTTTGTGACTTGAAGACAATACTATTCCATTTAGAGTGCTTGTTTGTTATTACAGCACACAGACATGACAAAATGTTACTTACGTTTTCCTTTATTACTGGTCTCCACCCTATATTAGTAGGAAGACAACTTAATCCCCTTTCTCACAAGACAAGTTGTTACCGAGAGTAGTGAGCATGGAAAATAGCCTGCTCACACAAGAGAAACAGGTATACTCTAAGTAAGTGGGATGACTTGAGTTATTAGCATATTGTGAGTGATCTAAAATTGTGTGATACTGTAATGTTGTCATTAGAAATGTTTTCTTGCAATTATCTATGGACTTGTTGAACCAGTTCTTTAAGGAAGGTATTTTTGATATAATAGGGGCCGGAATTGTAAATCCATTATTGACATAAATTAATATTTGAAGTTTGCGATTCTTGCAGTCAGTGCAAAAACATTCAAATAATATGTTCAGGATACCTGTTGTTTAGGTGTGGATGTCTAATATTAAGAAATAAAGACACGCATAAACTTTATTTTTTGTGAAAATATCTATACACAGCCCAATCCTTTTTGTGAGTTTGCTTAAAATAACAATCATAAAAATTAGCAAGTATCACTGATGTACTAGGTGTAATGTAAATTGAGGATAAAGATATATATTTGTATATATAAGGTATATATTCGTATATATATATATATATATATATATATATATATATATATATATATATGGTTTAACCAGTCCTGTATCTTTATTTGCAGCATTATGGACAACTGGCGATAAGTTAACCTCTCCCAAGGTCATTTGATAAATTATTTGCTATGATCTTCAGAAACCGAGTTTTGTTCAAATGTTCATCTGAAAGGTAAGGCAAGGTTGGTTTATAACCAAAATATTGTTCTAAGCCAGCCAATTATATATATCGAGTGAGCTGTGGGTGCCATATTGGTGTCCAGTGCTGACAGGTGGCCCCTTAACTGTCTCCTATGTGGTGGAAGAGGAACTTGCAATAGAGGGATGGAAGCTTTGTATGAGAGAGCAGAGCATGTCTCAGCCTAACAGACTAACTGCTCTAGATTTTTCAATGTTCTTTGTCCTTTCTGGTGAGCACGAAGAATATCAAGCGTATCAAACTGCTGCCACCAATATTTACCACCCAAAGGTGAGTGGCAGCTTTGCAGCAGATCTGATAACAGAAGTTACTTTATAGCCTTTGCTACTGATGAGCGTCATAGAGAAGATGGAAACCTTCCTGCCAACAATAATCATTCTTATGCACCCACTTCAAGTTTTCCAGCCAGCATTGAAGTACCACATTTCAATTAATGGTATCCAGAACCTGGCACCTGGCTGTTCAACCTTACTGCAAAAGATGATGGTCACTTGTATGCTGTGAGGCTTGAGACCAATCACAACATTTGGGGAAACTTCATATATTTTGACAAATGCTATAGTATGATATAGGAGCTGATTATTAGGGAAGCAGGAGCTTACAGGACTCTCTGTCCACCAAATATGACTGCTCCAACCTGTGGGAGCAGAGTCTTGCACCTCAATGGCATGAGGAGCTTCCTTCTCCTCATCTGAGATGAACTCAAGAGTATAATAACATGAGTCAAGCCAAGGACTGCTCTTGTCATTGGCTCTAACCCATGCAAAACTGAGAAATAAAGTATGGCATGGTCCTCTTAATGGCACCAAGTACTACATGACTATTTTCTTGGCAGTGCACATGTACAGCAACTGTGTCATGCACTAATGTTGACAGGGAAGTGGATCAAGAATTTGTTGCAGCTCACTTTAGTAATACATTTTTTCATATAGTCTCCCATTTTAAATGTAGAGCCGTCAGCAGTGACTTCCACAATGGCTGCTAGGGGCCCGAGGGTTAAAGGAGGCTTAACAAGGTATAGATGGCGCTCTGAAGGCTCCCTCTCAGCTCTTCTGAGCATATGCGGGTACTGGGTATGTGCAGTAGAACATTTTTGGACTCTGAAATAGAACTGAATGACAAAATGGGTCTCCACTGTGAATATGCCAGCTCTGCACATGCTCAGAAGCTCAGAGAAATGGCCCTTTTAGGGATAAGTTGATTGGCATTGACAGGCTCCCCACTCCCCAAAAAATTTGCTATGGATGCCAGAGATTTCCAGACAGCTGTTTGGGTTTCTCTTATGCACGTCTTTATGGTTCCAATGTCCACCATCCTCTTTAGTATGACAAGAAAAAGGAAAAAATACCACCGCACAAGATAATCTGAAATATGAACTGGTCTCCTCCAGAAATTAATAAATGTTATATAACAAACCTGGGATATGAGCCCAGGGGGTGCACCCTACACAAAATACGTAGTACAAGTAGAGTAGAGAAAAGGGGTGTAATTGGGTCACTCCAAAAGGCAAACACAGCGAATAAAGTGAGGTAAATGATATTCATGTTCCCCTCTGATCGCGGGATTATTGCCTTGAAAAAGCAGTCGAGCGAAACTCACGTTGGCGTTTTAGGGCTCCCACACTCATCTCCTGCTTTGGCTCACTACTGAATCTTTATCCCCCTGATCGCTCCCCAGTTATTTTAGGCAGGTTATTTATCACACAATCCTGCGATCAGAGGGGAACATGAATATCATTTATTTCACTTTATTCGCTGTGTTTGCCTTTTGATTATAAAGACACTTTCTACTCAAGACTGAGGCATTTATATATAGTGCTCTCTTTGATCTGATTTTGGCACTGCACAACAGGTCGCAACATTGAGGTTTCTCTATATCCAGGTCACTATTAGGCAGGAGTGACACCAGTCATATTTTGAGTTTTTAATTATGACCCTCTAACCGCATATAGGCTTATTGCAGCCCTTGTGTACACAACTGTGTGTTTAATTGACTGTTGGAGCCCATGCAACATAGTTTGCACTTTTAATTTGTATTGTATCACTGTATGTTACATATTTGTTTTATATTTCGCTTATTGTTCCTACCCCGATTTTAATGTATACCATTAAAGACTATTTTTAATCATCTATTTGGAGTGCCCCAATTACACCCCTTTTCTCTACTCTACTTGTACTATCTCTTTAGTATGTAGAACATACATTTGCTCAATTGTTTTTCGAGCAGAACAGACATCACTGCGCTACGCTTAATAATACTTAATCGGTATGGGCCCATCTATGCCACTCTATCCTTCTTGGGCCCCAATTCTGCTTTTAAAAGAGCAGCATGAAGACAGCTTCTGACGATGTTCGATCTGGCACATGCACCCAATGTGCATGCGCTGGCTCAGAAGAGTCTGCCACTTTGCTTTTTTGAGAGCAAATCGGGGGTCTCTGTGGAATTGGGTGCTTTGGATGGTGGGCAACTGGGTATTTCTGGTCCCATCACTGGTCCAACAAGTATACGGCACAGTTATTTACATTATAGCAACTACATATATATATATATATATATATATATATACACATATATATATATATATATATATATATATATATATATATATATATATATATACATATATGTAACATTTCATAATCGTATTCTTTGTCATTTCCTTCCCGGCCATTTCCCAAACTATGATAGCCATAGTTGACATAGTCATCCTCCTCGTCTCTATAATATGTACTGGACAAGAAAATGGAACACCATATCCCCATTCTCCACCACCACTGCAGTGTGACCCTGAACATTAATGTATCCAATATGAAGAGTGTAGTAGTTAACTTTTTGATACAGTCATGCTCCTTTTCCAAGCTGTTTTTTTTATCAAATAACTGCAAAGTCAACTCAGGTCCGAACTATCAATACCTAAGTCTCAGATATGCACTCCTGAGCAATTTTGGATTCTCCTGAGGTAAAGCATTGTGGAAGTCAAATAATTTGATGAAGTAAGCTAAATTGATTAATATTGTTTTACTGTGCGATTGCGATTAGTATGCCACGTGTAATGACGTAATTGCACGGATTAACAACACACACATTTACAATTTGCACTTACACTTGTAAATAGTACACATTTATTAAGGTTCCAATACACATTTATTTACTAGTAAAATGTATTAGAGATTATTTATACTTAGATAATATTATAGTAGTTATTTATGGTACAGGTCCTCTAAAAGATAAAGCTTATTTCACCAGCATTAATCCGGTTTTGACAGAGTAGCGATCGCATCTAGCGGTCGCAAGTTATGAGCAATAAGAGATTAATACTCAAATGTACTATGTTTATGGGTCAGTTTAAACTAGTAATTCGGCGGGAAGACCTCTCTTTTGAGAAGAGATCAAATGAACTGACCTATGACCAGCAGTATACTGAAACATCGTTAACCCTGGACCAGTGAAGACCTCTCTTAGTGTTATCTGTGCATATTTGTAATATCATCACTGTTTATGTTAATTCAAACTGCATATAAGCAAGCCCTGGGCCAGTGTTAAATCTCTCTTCCTGACTGTAAACTACAAGACTGTATCTGAACTGGGGCCCAGGGGGAAGCACTTGCGTAATGTATTTGGTTTATAATTTCCTGTTTATTGTTATACCTTTTATACATCTTCATGGCATGCTGTAAATCCTGCTATCTTTTGCTATTAAATCTCTTTGTGCGTTGGAACCACAATAATCGCATTGGACAATGTTTATTGGTAGCGACAAAATGAACATTACAGCATCTACTTTTAAAAATCTAATATTCAGCAGGTAATTCACTTCCAACCAGTGGTTAAAGTGGGGGTGTATATATATACACTCTTAACAAGCCTTGCCACTCTCATTGGGCTTGATGGGCCTTCAGTGTTTATCCCCACTGAGCTGTATAATGAGGAAGGTTGGAACCTTTCTCTCTCCCCCCTTTTGGCTCTGGTCCCTTGTTTCTTCACTTTGTGCTTGCAGCCTGCTGAGCCTAATTTATTTTAGTTTGTGAGTGTCTACTGCCAGTGGTACTTGATATATCAAAATGCCAAAGGAACCAAGGTTTCTGCCTCACTATGCATTACTGGGATAATCAAAACATAGTTATCATGTTCATATGTCCCATACATCACTTAACAAATAATGTGTTGTTCCTTGGAAGGTATGTGCATATTTATGTATATTTATTTATTTATTGTGGCTGGAATAGCTTTTTACTGTAAAACGATCGAAACTTATTAGTTACGGATATGATCTAATTTGCCTGACCAAAACAAAATCCATTGGGCATTTTTTTTTATTTCTTTTTTCCAAATATTCTGATTCTAGTTATAGTTTCCTTAAAATATTTACTAATTCTTCAAACTAATTTAATGCATTACTGGTTAAAATCTGTTCTAGCATAATGATGTAAAGCAGACAAGTTCTGTGGCTATAACTCACTTCCCAGTAAGTCACAAATCTTTCCGATTTTAATGTAATTTTGCTCTTCTGTGGAAAAAGGCAAACCTTCAAACTGTAATGCTGTCCATCCTACACAGCTGAAGATAGATATATATATATATATATATATATATATAAATGTGATTTTGTATCAATAAATATGACACCACTAATCTGATTACTGTGCAGCTCTTTATTAGAAAATAGCAGAAGTGATAAAATAAACGTGCCAAACACCTGACTGAAATGAGACTATTAAATTATATTTTGGCAGCAAATGTGTATTGCTTTGGAATGAATTCATATGTTCAACTGCAGCAATTTGGCCACAGGACAAAAAATGAAGAGATTAGTAAATTGAAAAAGAAATAAATAGACTAAGATAATATATTAATGTGATTAAAATAATATATATATTCAGCTATATGTTAGCTGATGAAATTGCATTGACCAACTGTTTTTATCTAAACACAAGCAATGGGGACCAATTTTGAGTGGTCATGATGTTCTTGAACTATTAATATCCTTGGCTAGCCTAGTTGTTACTAATGGGCAAAGCTATCAAAGGGTGAAAAGCTTCTATTACCAGAAATAACCCTTACCTGCGGTAAATTCACCTTTGCATGGGGAAATCTATTTAACAAGTATTGCACAATATCAATAACAGATTAACATAAAAAAAATGCATTATTAATGTGAAGATGTTTTTAAATATTTTCTTTTTTAAACGTTAAAACAAAAATTCTGATTTCAATTACTGTTTTTTTTTAACAATTTTTTTTAAACAAGTCTGGGCTTTCAGTTCTAATGTGCATATATGAACCGCAAAGCCTGACCCTGCGAATTGGTAACTTAGGGCCTGATTCATTAAGGATCTTAACTTAAGAAACTTCTTATTTCAGTCTCTTGGACAAAACCATGTTAAAATGCAAGGGGTGCAAATTATTATTCTGTTTGCACATAAGTTAAATACTGACTGTTTTTTTCATATAGCAGACAAATAATTGATAGCTTATTTGTAGACTGAAATTTAAAGTTGATATTTGTGTGCTACATGAAAAAACAGTCAGTATTTAACTTATGTGCAAAACAGAATACTAATTTGCACCCCTTGCATTGTAACATTTGTCCAGGAGACTGAAATAGTAAGTTTCTTAAGTTAAGATCCTTAATGAATCAGGCCCTTTATCCTTACCCATCCAGGTCAGTCTACCCAGTATCGCTCAGCTGCCCTGACAATCTTTTTTTTTGTTATAAATTGCTGCTGATAAGTGATTTTTTTTTTATCACTGCCATAGCGGGCCTTAACCTTATCAATGGAGAAAGGGGCCCATTGTTAAATAGACCCTTAAACTTTAAAACAAAGAGTACTTTACCACTCAGTAGCTCCCTGGAATTTGTAGTTCATCAAAAACAGTAGAATTACAAATTGTCTTAGGCTGACATAGCTGCCTTTTCATGGTTTAACTTCGAGAACCTGGAGGTCTATAGAGAGTTAATAAATGCATGACTAACAACAAGGTGATAGGATCCTTAATCCTCTATGTCATTCTCTGTGCTAGCTGATGACTCCAGGGAATCACCTATGCCAGTTCATATTATTTGCCAGAAATTAAATCATAACAGTTTCATTTAAGATTTTTAATACCTTCCAGATCTCTCTCTTTTTTTTTTTATCAACATCTTCAAAAGATTAAGTTGCATGTGTTTTTCAGAATAGTTCAATACTGTAATAGTTGAAGCAGTCAGCTCATACACAATATGATTTGATGGTTAAAAGATAGTGTCCTACATTTACCTAAAATCACTTCTAATGTTGAATTGAGGATATTCAATATGAAAAGTTTGTCATATAGGTATATGCTATTATAAAGCACAATTTATAGGTTTATTTTTTCCTTTGTGATGATAGAAAAATGAATTGAATTAGAGAAATGCTGATGTATGAATAAGGGGTCTATTTATTGAAGGGAGAAAAGCTCTATATCCAACGAAAACTGGAGTTTTCACTGGATTTAGGGTTTTTTCCTAATTTTTCTATTTTATTAAAAGCCCCCTGGCCATCCGGTTCATGCATGCATAGATTAACCCCTGATTGGCCTGGCAAACCTTTATTGATAAATTGTACTGCCAAAGATTTTCTATCACTGCTTTTGGCAGCAATAGGAAATCTTCACCATCGCTAATCTTCACTACCACTATATTCATGATCAGAGCTGGACTGGGACTAATAATCAGCCCTGGCATTTAAAGCAGACAGGCCCACCATTGTTCCAGATGATAATAACAATAATAATAATAATTACAGTACTTTTTGTAAAGCTCATTGTTATATGGTGTAATGTGAGATACATTGTATTATGCGCAGCTTGACTCTCTATTTGCAGCATAGGGCGCACCAGTATCAAGTAATTTTATGTACAGGACTGCCAAGAGAAATTGGGGTCTGGGTATAGTGAATTTTTGGGGCCCCCCTCCATAGATGAGCAGGAAACAAATTGTGTTGCACCGTGCAGTGGTGGTGCCGAAAAAGAGCGCAACCACATATCTCTCACACCTGAGTGCATGCCCACAATTGATATTAAGCCACTATAGAGCCCCCAAATCAAATTATGCCACACAGTAGTACCCCTATATCATATTATGCCACATAGCAGTGCCCTCAATTCATATTATGCCATACAATAGTGCCCCAGATCATATTATGCCACAATAGTGCCCACAAATCATATTATGCCACAATAGTGCACCCAAATCATATTATGTCACAATAGTGCCCCCAATCATATTTTGACTCAATAGTGCCCCCAAATCACATTATACCACAGAATAGTGCTCCCATATCACATTATACCACAGAGTAGTGCCCCAAGTTCAAGAAAGGGTGGTTAAAAAATAAATTGCAGCACGAGAAAAGACATTAACATACCTGATTATGGTGTGCTCTGTCTTGCTACTGGGGCTGGGCGAGGAGGGAGCCGCAGCTGTCAGCTTAGACAGGCATTCTGATTCAAGATGTGTGCACCCACTGGGAGCAGGGGGCAGGGGATAGAGGAGGTGAGGATCAGAATAGGGGGGGCAGAACAGAGCTGGACAGATCCGTGCGGCATATTTAGTAAGGTGGCTGGTTCCTGGGGAGGAGCCAGCCAGCAGGAAGCCACTGGTAGGCTAGGTCTGACCCCATTAGCTAGGGATTGCAATGTCGGGACCCAGGTCCCTGCACAGGACCATCTAGCCAGCGGCCCTTCTGGCATTTGCCAGAACTGCCAGATGGCAAGTCCGCCCCTGTTCATGATAAATAGACACCCAATTCTTTTCATAGGTCTACATTTTTATGTCCATATCTTCACAAAATAAACAGTTATCTCTGTGCATATATATCTAAAGAAGGTATATATGAAAGGTGGAACAGAAAGGTATGCCTACATAAAAAAAGCAAATATAGCCGTATGGCTTTGGACAGGGATTTTTAAATGGAAGAGATCATAGTAGTGGACCCAGCCTTTACAAAAAAATATTATACCATAAAGGCCAGTAAGTATGGGTGTCTATTAGGTCTCGTACACAAAGCACATTAAAAATATTACGCAATGGAGATCTGTGACACACTTCTTGGGAAAGCTTTGATCTGCATTTGACTAGATTGAATGATGCAGGTATTGTGGTGCATTTTCTTTGCAATATGTATGCACTTGATGCACTAAAAATGCACTTCAATGCACTGTGAAAGGTTTTGTCTATCACATTTAACAAGCTTGAGTCACATCACCAAATGAATTATTCAAAGCTGAACAGTAACACGTAACAACCAGCCACACATCCAACTAGTTCTAGTCATAGCAACAAAAAATAACCACAAATATTTACCTGTGTCGTACAGAGGTGCTAAAATCTCTAACCAGTTTCAAATGTGATGGAATTTCACTACTCCAAGGGTCAAAAAAAAGTTTGTGGAACAATTTTCAATTTTCGCCAGTTTGATTTTGCGATTTGAAACTTGTGGCTCTCGTTCACAGTTTGAGGTTCAAATTTGCCAATCGCATTCGAGTCTTGCCAATTGTATTTGCAACTTGCATTCGCCCATATCATTAAAACTGGTGGTTTATTTATTTTTCACCATTGGAAAAATTGAAAATGTGTTAATTTAAGCTCATACATGTTGGAGTGAGTTCTGCCATGTGCAAAATGGCTGAACATGTATGAACCTGCTTGATCAGGCGCGGGCTGGGAGATGTCAGCCCGGGGGGCGCACAGGCGGCCGCATCACATGACATGTGATGCGGCCGCGTCATTGATGACGCGCCCGCATCGTGTGTCATGAAAACAGGCTATATTGCATCCGGGGGGCGGCCGGCCTGCCTACCCCCGGCCCTAATAGTGGCAAGACTGCCACTGTGCTTGATTATGTGCAAAGCTACTCTATCATGTGCAAACCGAGCCCAAAATGATCCAACCTATTCTCCTTGGCCATAGTTAATTACTTTTTTAATTGTTCTAAAGTTCGAGAATTTTTGTTGCATTTATAAACTATAAAACTGAGTTGACAAGCCGGTTCAGTTTTAGACAATTTGAACTATCTCTATGGGGATAAGACGGATTTACATTAGTAAAACTGGGGATCACTCATGAAAAAGCAGGACTTAAGTAAATAGGTGCACATCCAAATTGTGTAAGTATATGGCTCATCTGTATGTCCCATCTGTACATCTGAAGTGCTCGTTCACTGGTTTAGACTGTGAAGCTCAAAACAATCGCCACAAAGCACAATCTACCAGCCAAGATTTACATTTTTGCCTCCCTAAGACACTTTTTATGTGCTACCCCATACCCAACCATCCAAAACCTTAGTTAGGCATGGCTCTAATCACCACTGCAATATACTTGTAGAGAATAAAGTAATTCAAATAACTCCATCAAATAAGCTGATGGTTTAATATTCTAGTATATATAAAACGTTAACAATAGATTGTTAGATGATGTGCAAAGTGAGAAGAGTGCTGCCCTTGTACATATGCCACTCTATCCTCGGGCCTATATTGCATTTTCTCAAATCTGTGACTGCAGCCTATTATTACATTTAGTCTGTCTCACTTATAAATGTTACATTTTCCATTGTCTCCCAATATATTTCTCAATTGACCTGTATTTGTGTTTCATATACCTCTAGGGTAATTACATGATTCCAGTTATCAGTCTTAAATTGATTTATGTAAAGCACTTTAAAGTTGCAAAAAGGTAGCACCTTCAATAGCAAAATGTATAGAAAATCATTGCAAGTTAATGTTTGATCTTTTTCCACACTATCCAGCGCTGCGGAACAATATGGTGCCTAACAAATCAACAACAATAATAATAAATAATAATAAAAAAAAATATGAAAATGCATTATTTGTATATTCATGCAAATATAGTTTGCTTCTACGTAGAGGAAGGGGCATTAGTTGAAATTGATCTGAAATGTATTAGTAGAGGTAGAAGTATCAGTTCAGGTCAGATCAGGTCTATTGGAACTATCTAAAATATATTGTCATTCCCCTTACCAATTTATTTTTTTATAATATACACAATATTCATCCCCTACCTGATTGTTTCATTATCTCTTCCTGCAAAACAAAATTTAATTTTTGTGGGTATATAAATAGATATACATATATGTCTCAGGGAAGGGTGTCTACCAAGGCTGAACAGCCTATCGAGTGCCCCTGCACGTGGGTAAATAGTTATACCCAGGCAGATATCCAACTTAACCAATGGTAGCATTTATTAGTGG
Source organism: Mixophyes fleayi (assembly GCF_038048845.1). Taxonomy (NCBI): domain Eukaryota; kingdom Metazoa; phylum Chordata; class Amphibia; order Anura; family Limnodynastidae; genus Mixophyes; species Mixophyes fleayi. Next base: position 263,058,565 of record NC_134402.1, read on the forward strand.
AACATCAAGAACAGGCACAAAATTAACATATGTACAGGAGTAACAATTACAGGTATGCACAATGGACACGAAAGTAGTACATACAATACTGGTCCTATTATGGCCATCTTGGGAAATCCGACTATAGATTTACGCTTTCCTGGGAGTACGAAGCCCCAGAGACTGCCAGCAGGGCAGCAGTCCCGCTTCACTGTCACCTCACTTTTGGTGAGCACACAGATTCACAAGACCTGGAGTAACTTATCCAAAGGAGGAGGAAAAAGGGTCCTCGTAGTTCTTCTTCCGATCTCTGTCCTCCATCAGCTGGCAGGAACCATACCTCCTGCTGCTCTTTTTTATACCCACAGAATAGCCTCAGGCTGTAGGTCTGTGTTGACTGTCTGCTGTGTATTAGGATATTAAGGCGTAGGAATACAATACACTTTTCCTAATTTAGGTGCTTAAATCAAACACAAAAAGACACCATGTCTAGCTTGTGAATACACTACTAAACATTATCTTGTTTGCCTACAGATGTAGCTAAAAGCACAATATTACAGTTTCTCATTTTTTAGTCTGTAATGTGTGGTTAACTAGCAATGTAAATAGCAGGGCCAAATATACATAACATATATATATGGCTACAGCATAATGTAATGGTGACTGTTCACTCCATTGTGTTTTAAACATAACACTTACCTGACTAGATTTTAACAGAGGAGGGGACACTACCTCTAGCTAGATCTCCTGTTGTTTAGGTAAAAAAAGATAGCTTCTGTTCAACAATAGTCTGGTCTACCTGATAGGAAGCCATCAGGCTAACACGAATATCTCACCTACAGTATAATAGATAGCATAATACAATATATATTATATATTATTAATATTATATATTACCAGGGGCTAATATTCAAACACAGTATGCGTGTGAGCACAGACATGCTATGGGAATGAAAACACATGTATGGAATACACAGTCATAATGTGTGCTAGGGCAGACACTCTAGGGGGACATTGGGATAAAAAGTACATGTTTAACGGTATCGTGACATTCCTCCCCCACTTTTTAGACTCAATGTCCAACCCAAAATTCAGTAACTCTTTGCCTGGGTCAGTTCACAGTTCCTTGATCTCCCACCACGGTCCTATGGGTGCAGGCATATCATTCTGCTCAGCTGAAGTGGGTTGCATTGGGCCAGAAAACCGGGTATCATTTTTGGTGGCAAGCAGTGGGATCACTCAGTCCCAGGTTCTCTCTGGGTAGAACTGCAGGGGAACTCTATCGTGATACATTCCAGGGCTCTGTAAAGCAGTTAGCACTAGAAGCCAGTTACCACATTATCCTGAACTTACTTCTAAAGGCTGAAAGTGTCATGAAAAGCGTTGTGGGCTTTAGGCGAGGGAAGATGCTGCCTAAGTGCCGATTTGATAAGGGGAGGCGCACCCTGCCAGTCGAGAGCGAAATATAGAACCGTGTCTCAAAGAGGGGAAATCACAGTGAGGTGATCCCTGGAAGTAAAATGGGTGTGAGCTCTGGGAACAAGTGAGCAGATCACAGCCCAGTGTTTAAAAAGTTCCCAAAGGAAGGGATGAAGCAGTCCAATGTAACCAGGAGAAAGGTTTACTGTGATGAAGGACTGTGGCAATGTCTGCAGGATGGGGATGTGAATGTGTTGCACCACCCTACCACAATGCAGCATATTTTGGATTATTGGTAAAAGGAGTGCCCAAAGATTATTATGTGGAAAGGATCCAGTCTACAGGAGAAACTGGAGAACCTGTTGGATGTAATCCTAATGTTGAAAGAGGAAGCAAGTGCCTGGAATTTTCAGGATGAACCAGAATGGGATGATTTAACAAATTAAGTTAATTGTACTATGCAGAATCTGGCCAAGGGAAAATCCAGTTACAACAATAATCAGCAGTACATACAAGACGAAAATGGACTGCTAGAGCACAGGTACATGCCTGATGAATCCCCTGCAAATGTACTAATAGAATTGGTCCCATTAGCAGATTCTACAGATCCACTAGAGACAATGAGTATGGAGGAGCTGATAGTGGAATGCCAGATCTGGTGTGTACCGTACCTGTACTGCACACACAGGGATATTCTCAAACATCTTTTAAAAGATCCAATCAATGACTTTTGTGTCTATTGGAAATGGATGCTCACTTTAGATCCCCACATTCCTCTCTGGGAACAAATGCAATGTCTGCAACAGAATGTTGAAGAAGCAGATGATGAGGTATGTCGACAAAGACTCACTGACACTGAAATGTGGCAGGATCAGTGCTATTGAATGTCAATTACAATACCTTTTGTCACATTCAAAAAAAAGGGCTGCTCAGTCTGTTAATCAGGGGGAGGTCCATCCCAGTGGATTATACACAGCTGTCCTAACTGCTATCTTGGGAAAGACTGGATAAGAACTGCTTGGTGAGGATGTTGTACCTCTGACTATTCAGAAAGGATTAGGAGAAATCCTCCCATTTTGTGACTTGGATGGAAAAGAGCTACCATCAGAAATCATTATTACAGACTGTATGACATAATTAATTGAAGAGGATAACAGAATTGTCATGTCAGTGGCCACTACCAGGGGGCCCTGGGAAAACTACTCCTACACCTTTGCCTATGCAGAATTGGCAGATGAGGAGATGTTGATTGAGTGGGTATCTGGGAGGGCACCAGCACAGCAAGATTTACCAACCCCACAAGCTTTAAAGCATCGCACTCCAGCTCCAAATCTGGGATCCCAGGACCCCATACCAGAGGCCTGCACTGGACCATCACACTACCCTTATGCACCAGAGGCGAGGGTAATAGTGCAACAGTTGGATGTTGTAGCGGGGGAGGGGAGAGGCACCCCAACATACATACAGGGGTACCCACAATTGGTTTGGGATGGTGACAGAGGATTCCCCAGCAGAAAAGAATTAATGGAGTCCCGTGTGTCTGCCACTGGGCAGTTATCCCTTGAGTTTTAGGGGAGGGGGGATTGGATCTTTGGGAGCAAGAACCGGAAAAACCCCCCGAAAGTTTGCCTGCCAATTGGCAGATGTCCTTTGAGTGTTTGGGAAAGGGGAGCATGGTCAACAGAAACAGAGGATATGCCTAAGGATTATTTGCAGTTGGGCATTTAAGGGTGGACAAGGCACCCAAGAGATGTTGGACTACAAATCTCCTACCACGGATGTGTGCACTGGAGTGGCCAAGTTTTAATATTGTCTCATCTTATGACACAGGGCAGCATAAAGCCCCACTCCAGTTGGGTGGGATGATATGCCCGCACCCATGGGACCCTTGTGGGAGATTGAGGAACTGTGTACTGCTGTCTACCTAACCATCAGTCCCAGGTGAAACCACAGCAGGCCAGAGACTTTGGACTTGGGGTGGAAAGGTTTACTTGGGACAAGGGCTAAAAAAATAGGGGAGGAATGTGGTTAAACGAGGTATTAATATCACCCTGATCAGTCTGTCCCTTGTTTCTCACATGATGTGGATTATGTCATGTACTCTTTATAGCCCTAGCTTTTGTTGTACAGCTCAACAGACTACAACTACAGTGTCTAATTACATGTGGATAAGGGGACATCGTAGCTCATTGTAAATATGTATATTGTGTATTGTATATTAATGTTGTGGCAGTGAGGTTATTATTCATTTTCCTTAAAGTGAAGCCGGGTGTATTATGGGTAAAGATCAGGTGGTGTCCACAATACAGGTTAGGGGCTGGAGCTGCATTCATTCTCCCCCCTCCTTCCTCTACAGGAAGCAAGGAACGGCTGGGGACCCTGTTACATCCCAAAGTAGTGTAAGGGGTTAATTTTAGGAGAAGCTGACTGCTACCTTATCTTTGGAGGTGGGGGAAGTCCATTAGTATCAATTTCAAAGTTTTCCATAGGAATAGTCCAGATGTTTTGCCTGCGTCCTAGCAGAGGGCTTCTGTGGAAGCACAGCTTATCTCAACTCCCCCCCCTCTAACCCCCTATCCAGAACCTGCCAATGTTTAAAGAGAGAGAGACCCAGGGGTTTAACGAGGGAGGGGAAAGCACTGTGGAAATTTGACCATAGATATAAGGAGCCACTCCAGAGGGGGAGGTGGTGTTCATTCTGGGATTTCATTCATGGAAGGTAAAAGATCTGTTTTTTGAGTTGTAGTTCTCTACCAGAGTCTACATATGCAGCTGGGAGAGATCCATGGGTCATCAAGTCTGGACAGCCAGGTGACTGTAGCTCTTTAAGCTAGTGGGGTATGGGACGATGATGTGGTAAACCTGCCTGGCATTTATTTACTATATGTACATAATAATCTAGTGATTGGATTTGTTACAATAAATGTATTGTTTTACTTTCTAACTGGATTTGTCTGAGTGGCTGAGAACCCTAGAACTTAAGCTGGGTACACACTACAGAAATTTTGACCAACTTTTTATGCCAAGCGATTTTACATGCGATCGATGTTCCAATCGCTCGGTCCATGGATTGCATACACACTAGCCTTGTTTAGGACGATAAAGGGAAGAGCGGACGTCCCTTTAGCGACTTTTTACAGCCATGTTGTCGTGAGCAATGACTGTTATTTCGTACTCACTGTTGTGGATTGGTCAGAAGTTTATACACACTACACAGCGGAAACGAGATTGGAACGAAAATATTAAACAGTACGACCAACCAAATGAGGCGATAAGCGTCCATTTGGGCAGACTTTCGATAATCGTGTCACTGCACACACTGACCCGACTTTTGAACAAGCGGTCGTATGTCAGCTGATTGAGCCAATTACTGGACGAAAACAGTGTAGTGTGTACCCAGCTTTAGTGGATAGACTTTCCTGGCATAATGAGGCACCCGTGTGTGGCCAGTCAGCGTGAAGTGGGTAGCATTGGGCCAAAAAACCTGGTATCTTCACAATTTGTATATATATATATATATATATATATATATGTGCAAGTTAACCCGTGCATGATACTCATGCATTCTAGTCAAATCAAGCTACTTAAGGTGTTAAAAAGGTTCTTGTCATGTATTTGGGGCTAGGCCAGGCCTCCTCAGGGGAAGAGCGTTACTTCCCAACGTAAGCGCCCTTTTTTAACAAGGTTTTGTCCACATGTCACCACCTCATCATTTTTCTCCATCACCTCATCCTTCATCATTATCGCCACATCTATCCAGATGTCTATCCAGACACAGGGATCTCTCTCAGCGGTCCTAAGTATCACACTCCTCTCGCTCTGTCACCCCCACCAACCACTCCCCACTGTCTCCCCTGGCAACCACCAACCACTCCCAACTGTCACTTCTTCAAGAAATATATATATATTTTTTTTTAAAACCTTTATAAACACTTTTAACAATTAACAAGCTAAATTAACAAATTAAAAACATCTTAGTATACCAAATTTCAGCCCTTTCTGAGTTTCCCCCCCCCACACACTAAGAATTTAGTAGGTCAATGTATAACTTCGCCCAGCAGGTGGCGCTGCAGCTTGGTTTTTTTTTTCCACACACAGACACACGCCACTAGGCTTTTATATAGTATATATATATATATATATATATATATATGTTTTGTCCAAGTGCTTACTACGCATATACAGAAAGTGTTGGAAAGTACTATTGCACCTATGTAGAGTGTGTGTTTGAAGCAGTTTAATACTCATAGCTGAACGGATGAAAGGCAACTTAGTTTCCTATCTATAAAAGCTGGGTTGCTGCGACACACTGTACCTCACCCTGGACCCATGTGCATTGGTGTCAGTCATTTGTTTATCCAGCTCAAGCAGAGAACGGGTTCCTGGATAAATGTGGATGATGAACATATTGGTAAGAAACTATTGGAAGATATGTACCTTATTATTATCTTTTTTACTTGTTTGCAATAAAAGATTGTTATTTGAGCTTTGTGGTCACGGGTCTTTATCCACCTGAACGAATATGAGTTTTCACTGGAAACATTAATTTGGCACTGCTCTAGCCAATAGAAAACAGTCTGTGTGTTTTGTTAGCTCAGAACAGTGCAGAGCAGGGGTCGGTAACCACTGTCACGAGTGCCAGACGTGGTACGCGGACCACTTCTGTCTGGCACGCCGAGCTTTGCTGCTGTCAATTTAAACAGCCGAAGATGGCTGAAACGGAGCTGCTGCACATGCACAGCAGTTCTGTTTCAGTCATCTTCAGCTGCTTAAGTGAAGCAGCTTCTGTGGAACGGAAGATCGACATCTCAGGTAAATATGAGGCAGAATATGACTGGGGGCACAACTAAGAGGCATAATATCACTGGGGCATAACTAAGGCACAATATGACTGAGGGGCATAACAATGAGGCACAATATGACTGGGGGCATAATTATGAGGTGCAATCTGACTGGAGGCATAACTATGAGGCACAATATGACTGGGGGCATAACTAAGAGGCAAAATATAACTGGGGGCATAACTAAGTTGCAGAATATGACTGGGGGCATAAGTATGAGGCAGAATATGACTGGGGTCATAACTATGAGGCAGAATATGACTGGGGGCATAACTAAGAGGCAAAATATGACTGGGGATATAACTAAGAGGCACAATTTGACTGGGGACATAACTAACAGGCAAAATATGACTGGGGCACATCTATGAGGCAGAATATGACTGGCAGCACAACTATGAGGGATAATATGATTGGGGGCACAACTATGAGAGATAATGAACTGGAGACACAATTATGAAGGATAACATAATCTGGGGCACAGTTGTGTGGCATAATATAAACTGGGGGCACTATTGTGTGGCATAACATGAACGTTTATTTGTTGGTCCCATTTCTATTAACATTATAATGATATTAGCATTATAAAATAAGAAATAATTTAATATCCCAGAAATATATATACACATTTAGATTTTACTTTTTTTTTAACTGTTACAAAACTACAAACATGCAACAGACTACTATATTGTATATTGTATATTGTAAAAACATACTTTAGTATTCTTTACATGGTGACTAATATAAAATTCATCAGGCCTTTAAGAGTGTTTATGGTTTGCCATAAGCTTTTATCTGAGCTCAGTAGGTTTGAGTATAGAAAGGAAATAAATGTGTAGAGTTGGTAATTGGGTACAATGTGTTAGGGAGGTTCAGAAGGTGGTTTTAGCTATAAGTACTATTGAACATATTTTTCACCCACAAAAATATGCTGCCATCTTTCAGGCTTTATTTTAGCAAGTTAGGCAATAAAAGCAAATTTCTGATTGGCTGTTATGGTTTAGTGCTAACTTTGCTCCTGAAAACAATGGACCTCATTTAGAGTCGGATGCAAAGTCTGTTCTAGGCGCATCCAACAAAAAAGCACTAA